>NW_027011992.1:0-21270 GCF_036934945.1 Oncorhynchus masou masou | reverse complement strand
CGCGCGTTGCCTTTCCTTCTGACTGTAGGCAATACGATTTAAAACAATACACAACTTATAAAGGCTGGAGGAAGCTAATGATCCTCTGTGGACAAATCATGCTTAGTAGCCTATTGAACTATTTTATTTATTTCTGTATAGACAGGAGTTGGCGAACTAGGCTATATCATTTTGCCATGAGCATTTGGTGTCCTTGCAGTGAAAGAAAGTAGAAAAGCAGCAGAACAATGGCACATGGAAGTCTGTATCAAATCATTGCCACCAAGGATATGGTTGGATTTGCCAAGATACTTTGAAACCAGGTAAAAACACGTCTCATAATATGTATTCAAATATTCAGGTGTCAAACAATTAAGTAGCTACAGGTTTTCAAAATGCCTACTGCCTCCAGCTCATTGCAAAGTGGTGTGACGTGCTGATGAAGCCTGCCTTCTGTTGCCGATGCAGTTGAATGACGAATGGGAAGTGAGCTTTAATTACCAGTTCAGAAAACAAATAATTGCTATTTTCAAAGGTTGTCCTAAAAATATTTTTAAAACACAATTGCTTTAGAATTTAGCAATGTTTGGGTTTATAGAAGCGCTATCTGACTGATTTGCCACCAAAGGCTCTGCATCTCTATTCTGTGCACGTGTTAAGATACATAACGAACACACACACGCGCCAATCTAATCTCCACTAAAGTATGCAAATGAACCCATAGACCAATAAACATGACCAGCCTAATGTAGCTCCATCAATGAATAGGCTAAAAAGCATCATTTCACAACAGGATTTTTTCTTTATTGGCTTTTCAATTTTTTAAAGGCCAAAAGCAAGCTATTACCGACAAACAGAAACCCTGACACACACATGGAAAACACAACACACAGCAAATTATATTAGCAAAAGAAACAGATAAATATACACTACTAGATTATTAGAGCCCAAACAAGACCCTGTACGCTGTGGAAGTGCCAGTGGCCTGCTACTAGCTCATCAGCAGTCCCCAATGCCTCACTCCTGTTCGTACAAAACCACGTTTGCACAACAAGACTAAAAATTCTGCCACAACAAGGCAATTCGATAGCATCACGATTAAAAGATGAATCCCCACTAACGCTGAGTACGGGGCAATATTAAGATAAGGTGGGAGGGAGTGGAGGTAGAGAAAGAGAGGGACTAGAGAAAGAGGTAGACAGACTAGAGAGAAAGAAAGAAAAGGGAGACCCTAGCCAGGACAGAAACTGGTTGAGAGAAAGAAGAGGAGAGAAGAGGAAAAGTAAGGGAAGCGAGAGAGAGAGAGAGAGAAAGAGGGAAAGCGAGAGAGAAGAGAAAGAAGGAGAGAAGAGGGAAAAGCAAGGGAAGTGAGAGAGAAAGAAGGAGAGAAGAGGGAAAGCGAGGGAAGTGAGAGAGAGAAAGAAGGAGAGAAGAGGGAAAGCAAGGAAGGGGAAAGAGGAAAGAGAGGGAAAGCAGAAGAGGAAGAAGAGAGAAAGAAGGGGAAGTGAGAGAGAGAAAGGAGGAGAGAAGAGGGAAAGCTAGAGAGAGAAAGAAGGAGAGAAGAGGGAAAGCAAGGGAAGCGAGAGAGAGAAAGAAGGAGAGAAGAGGGAAAGCAAGGAAGTGAGAGAAAAGAAGGAGAGAAGAGGGAAAGCAAGGAAGCGAGAGAAAAGGAGGAGAGAAGAGGGAAAGCAAGAGAGAAAGAAGGAGAGAAGAGGAAAGCAAGGAGAAGGAGAGAGAGAAAGAAGGAGAGAAGAGGGAAAGCGAGAGAGAGAGAAAGAAGGAGAGAAGAGGAAAAGCAAGGGAAGTGAGAGAGAAAGGAGGGAGAGAAGAGGGAGAGCGAGAGAGAGAGAAGGAGAGAAGAGGAAAGAAGGAAGAGAAGAGAGAAGGAAAGCAAGGGAAAGCAAGGGAAGCGAGAGAGAAAGAAGGAGGGAAGAAGAGGGAAAGCAAGGGAAGTGAGAGAGAAAGAAGGAGAGAAGAGGGAAAGCAAAGGGAAGCGAGAGAGAAAGAAGGAGAGAAGAGGGAAAGCAAAGGGAAGCGAGAGAGTGAAAGAAGGAGAGAATGAAGAGGGAAAGTGGAGCCGGAAGAAGCAGAGGGTAGAAGATATAATAAAGCAGAGGAATGGTAGTGTTTCATTCCTTCAACAATTACTACAATTATCACCCCAATCACACGTGTCATCCAGGGACCGCAAACAGAAGTGCTGACGCGGCCAGATGAGAGGAGGGGGAGATGGAGGGATAGGGAGGATAAAAGACAACAATAATGAGGAGAGAGAGGAGAGAGAGAGAGAGAGAGAGAGAGAGAGAGAGAGAGAGAGAGAGAGAGAGAGAGAGAGGCTAAGGCAGAACTGAACATGTAGGTCATCAAAGGTTTAGAGCGAACAAAAAAGTTAGAAAAGGGAGGAGGACGGAGGGAAGAGAAGGTCCATCCATAATACAGAGGTGAGTGTGTGTGTGGTGCTCCTATGGTCCTGCTTAGTAAAGGTCACACACACGTAGCGGAGGGAAACATTGTTGTTACGATCCTCCCGATCAATAGCACTGCACTGACGAGACGGACCTGGGTGGGGAGAGGTGCATGCTAGTTGAGTGTGTAGGTACAGGACCCAACAAGGTGTTCAGGAAAGGGGATTTGGGTAAAGACATTAAAGAATGATGATTTCCTGGTCAAATAAATGTTAAAGGTTAGCTGAGTCAAAGGCTCATGAAAAGGTTAAATAAGACAACTAAGAAAAGCCATGACAACCCTGTGTGTGTGTGTGTGTGTGTGTGTGTGTGTGTGTGTGTGTGTGTGTGTGTGTGTGTTCTGGGGGGTTCTGGAAGGACATGCTGGGCCCTTACTGTTAGCACCTGGAGGCTGGAGCGAGTGAGCCAGAGAGAGAAACAATAGGAACAATGTGAATGTGTGCATGAGGCAGATGATGGGAGAGTGGAGTTTCTCTATCCGGTAGAAGACAGTGTCCCCTCTCTCTGATCAGTCTCAGCGGAGGAGAGGAAGGAGAGAGGAGAGTAGGGACTGTGAGGCAGACCCTCTGCTGCTCTCTCCCTCCCGCCACTGGGACTAATGCCATGTTCAAAACAACTGGGAACTTGGAAATCTCAGACTTTTGGAACCGTCATCCAACTCCAAGTCGGAAACTCTGGCACCTTTCAAGCGCTCCAACTTTCCAACCTGAAGATCACGGACGCAGATTTGACCTCCCCGCCCAGACAGCCAAAGAGCTGATTGCAAAATCTACTTGTTAGGCTTATGAGATTAAACACACTTTAAGAAAAAACAACCTTACATTTTTAAAACAGAGCCAAGGATTACAATCTAGTAACAACAAAACTTGAAGTTTTCCTAAATCACCAGAAGGTTTCTATTCTAAATCACCAGAGGTTTCTATTCCCTAAATCACCAGAGGTTTCTATTCCCTAAATCACAGAGGTTTCTATTCCCTAAATCACCAGGGTTTCTATTCCCTAAATCACCAGAGGTTTCTATTCCCTAAATCACCAGGAGGTTTTCTATTCCTAAATCACCAGAGGTTTCTATTCCCTAAATCACAGGAGGTTTCTATTCCCTAAATCACAGGAGGTTTCTATTCCCTAAATCACAGGAGGTTTCTATTCCCTAAATCACCGGAGGTTTCTATTCCCTAAATCACCAGAGGTTTCTATTCCCTAAATCACCAGAGGTTTCTATTCCCTAAATCACCAGAGGTTTTCTATTCCCTAAATCACCAGAGGTTTCTATTCCCTAAATCACCAGAGGTTTCTATTCCCTCCTAAAATCACAGGAGGTTTCTATTCCCTAAATCACAGGAGGTTTCTATTCCCTAAATCACCAGAGGTTTCTATTCCCTAAATCACCAGAGGTTTCTATTCCCTAAATCACCAGAGGTTTCTATTCCCTAAATCACCAGAGGTTTCTATTCCCTAAATCACAGGAGGTTTCTATTCCCTAAATCACAGGAGGTTTCTATTCCTAAATCACAGAGGTTTCTATTCCTAAATCACAGGATTCCCTAAATCACCTGGGTTTCTATTCCCTAAATCACCAGAGGTTTCTATTCCCTAAATCACCTGAGGTTTCTATTCCCTAAATCACAGGAGGTTTCTATTCCCTAAATCACCAGAGGTTTCTATTCCCTAAATTTCTATTCCACCAGAGGTTTCTATTCCCTAAATCACCAGAGGTTTCTATTCCCTAAATCACAGGAGGTTTCTATTCCCTAAATCACCAGGAGGTTTCTATTCTAAATCACCAGAGGTTTCTATTCCCTAAATCACCAGAGGTTTCTATTCCCTAAATCACCAGAGGTTTCTTTATTCCCTAAATCACCAGAGGTTTCTATTCCCTAAATCACAGGAGGTTTCTATTCCCTAAATCACCAGGATTCCCTAAATCACCAGGAGGTTTCTATTCCCTAAATCACAGGAGGTTTCTATTCCCTAAATCACCAGGGAGGTTTTCTATTCCTAAATCACCAGAGGTTTCTATTCCCTAAATCACAGGAGGTTTCTATTCCCTAAATCACCAGGATTCCTTAAATCACCAGGTTTCTATTCCCTAAATCACAGGAGGTTTCTATTCCCTAAATCACAGGAGGTTTCTATTCCCTAAATCACCAGAGGTTTCTATTCCCTAAATCACAGGAGGTTTCTATTCCCTGTTGGACTGTTAATAAAAAAGAACACCATTATTTCAGGTGACTGTGGTGCAGGGTCTGGCAGGGTATTGTGTTTAGTAGCAGCGCGCACACACACACACAGACAAGGTGCCTCTATCCTCTGTGTGGACAGCTCTTGGGTGTTGAACGTCACTCACTCTGGACAGGCGCAGGCATGGCCATTGACCACTACAGGGGGAGATCAGAGCTTCTTATTCCCAGCTGTACTGGTTACTACAAATTGTTTAGCTAAAAGCTGGTTCTGAAACAAAGGACACTTGCCTGACTAAACAAGCATGTCCAGGGGAAGTGTTTAATTCCTGACGACACACGCCAGGCAGAGACACCTGGACTGCTGACGGAGGAGGAGAAGAAAGAATCCAAATCCTTTCCTCCCACAGTGGGACGTTATGTCACTGTCTGGGGCCACCGACAAAGAGAGGTTGGTACACACACCTGCCACCACCCCACCACCACCCCACCCCGCACCGCACCGCACACACACAACCTACTATCATGTCTTAATAACACCCCTCATACGGTACAAACAACATGAAGATTCCAGCAAACACAGAGAGGAACAGAGAGATACAGAGATACAGAGAGAGATACAGAGAGGTTGGTACACACCACACCACACCACACACAACCTACTATCATGTCTTAATAACATCCCTCATACGGTACAAACAACATGAAGATTCAAAACACAGAGAGAGGAACAGAGAGAGAGCGAGATACACAGAGAGCGAGAGAGATACACAGAGAGAGAGCGATACACAGAGAAAGATACAGAAAGCGATAAGAGAGCGATACAGCGAGAGAGATACAGCGAGAGAGCGAGAGAGTGAGAGAGCGAGAGAGATACAGAGAGAGAAAGAAAGATACAGAGAGAGAAAGAAAGATACAGAGAGAGAAAAAAGATACAGAGAGAGAGAGAAAGATACAGAGAGAAAGAGAGAGAGAGAGAGAGCAGAGAGAAAGATACAGAGAGAGAGAAAAAAGATGCAGAGAGAGAGAGACAGAGAGAGAGAAAGATGCAGAGAAAGAAAGATGCAGAGATAAAGAAAGATACAGAGAGAGAGAAAGATGCAGATACAGAGAGAGAGAGAAAGATAGAGAGAGAGAAAGATACAGAGAGAGAGAGAAGATGCAGAGAGAGAGATGAGAGAGAGAGAGAGAGAAAGATGAGAGAGAGAAAGATACAGAGAGAGAAGAGAGAGAGAGAAAGATACAGAGAGAGAGAAAGATACAGAGAGAGAGAAAAAGATACAGAGAGAGAGAGAAAGATACAGAGAGAGAGAGAAAGATACAGAGAGAGAGAGAAAGATACAGAGAGAGAGAAAGATACAGAGAGAGAGAAAGATACAGAGAGAGAGAAAGATACAGAGAGAGAGAAAGATGCAGAGAGAGAGAAAGATGCAGAGAGAGAGAAAGATGCAGAGAGAGAGAAAGATACAGAGAGAGAAAGATACAGAGAGAGAGAAAGATACAGAGAGAGAGAAAGATACAGAGAGAGAGAAAGATACAGAGAGAGAGAAAGATACAGAGAGAGAGAAAAAGATACAGAGAGAGAGAAAGATACAGAGAGAGAGAGCGAGTGACAGGAGAAAAGAAAGACTAAACAGGAGACAGAAAGGAGATAAAGACCAAAATAGAAGCAAGAGAAAGCGAGAGAAAGAAAGTCAGTGGGCCCACAGGAGAGGACAGCAACACAAAAGGCTGGTACAAAACACGGAGAGAAAAGAAAGAAAGCAGAGGACGAGGACGGGAGGAGAATTTGACCAACTGGATCTTTTAAATAGGCCAGGTGAATCACACTGGTTCACTGAGATAACTGCTGTCTGCAGAGACACACAGAGAGGGAGGGACAGAAGGAACATGTGGACTTCTACCTTCTCAGCACGTGGCTCTCGGGAAGGCAGGCTGCCATCGTCTCACTCTCCTGAACATCTCTTTTTATCTATGTCGTAAGCTGAAAATCTATGAACCCGCAGTTGAAGAGAGAAAGAGAGATGGAGAAGTAGAGAGCAAGAGAGAAGTAGAGTGATAGAAGTAGAGAGAAAGTAGGTAGGCGGCGGATAGCCTAAGTGTTGGGCCACTAACCGAAAGGTTATTAGATCAAATCCCTGAGCTGACAAGGTAAAAATCTGTTGTTCTGCCTCTGAACAAGGCAGTTAACCCACTGTTCCTAGGCTGTCTTCTTAGGCTGTGTTCTTCACTGACTTGCCTAGATAAATAAAGGTTAAAAAGTAGAGAGAAGCAGAGAGCGATAGAGAGAAGCAGAAGCGATAGAGAGAGAAGCAGAGAGCGATAGAGAGAGAAGCAGAGAGCGATAGAGAGAGAAGCAGAGAGCGAGAGAAGCGATAGAGAGAGAAGCAGAGAGCGATAGAGAGAGAAGCAGAGAGCGATAGAGAGAAGCAGAGAGCGATAGAGAGAAGCAGAGAGCGATAGAGAGAAGCAGAGAGCGATAGAGAGAAGCAGAGAGCGAGAGAGAGAAGCAGAGAGCGATAGAGAGAGAGCAGAGAGCGATAGAGAGAGAAGCAGAGAGCGATAGAGAGAGAAGCAGAGAGCGATAGAGAGAAAGCAGAGAGCGATAGAGAGAAGCAGAGAGCGATAGAGAGAGAGCAGAGAGCGATAGAGAGAAGCAGAGAGAGATAGAGAGAAGCGATAGAGAGAAGCAGAGAGCGATAGAGAGAGCAGCAGAGAGCGATAGAGAGAAGCAGAGAGCGATAGAGAGAAGCAGATAGAGAGAAGCAGAGAGCGATAGAGAGAAGCAGAGAGCGATAGAGAGAAGCAGAGAGCGATAGAGAGAGAAGCAGAGAGCGATAGAGAAGAGAGAAGCAGAGAGAGCGATAGAGAGAAGCAGAGAGCGATAGAGAGAGAAGCAGAGAGCGATAGAGAGAGAAGCAGAGAGCGATAGAGAGAGAAGAAGCGATAGAGAGAGAAGCAGAGAAGCGATAGAGAGAAGCAGAGAGCGATAGAGAGAGAAGCAGAGAGAAGCGATAGAGAAGCAGAGAGCGATAGAGAGAAGCAGAGAGCGATAGAGAGAGAAGCAGAGAGCGATAGGAGAAGCAGAGAGCGATAGAAGAGAGCGATAGAGAGAAGCAGAGAGCGATAGAGAGAAGCAGAGAGCGATAGAGAGAAGCAGAGAGCGATAGAGAGAAGCAGAGAGCGATGGAGAGAAGCAGAGAGCGATAGAGAAGCAGAGAGCGATAGAGAGAAGCAGAGAGCGATAGAGTGAAGCAGAGAGCGATAGAGAGAAGCAGAGAGCGATAGAGAGAGAAGCAGAGAGCGATAGAGAGAGAAGCAGAGAGCGATAGAGAGAGAAGCAGAGAGCGATAGAGAGAAGCAGAGAGCGATAGAGAGAGAAGCAGAGCGATAGAGAGAAGCAGATAGATAGAGAGAAGCAGAGAGCGATAGAGAGAAGCAGAGAGCGATAGAGAGAAGCAGAGAGCGATAGAGAAAGCAGAGAGCGATAGAGAGAAAGCAGAGAGCGATAGAGAGAGAAGCAGAGAGCGATAGAGAGAGAAGCAAGAGCGATAGCGATAGAGAGAAAGCAGAAGCGATAGAGAGAGAAGCAGAGAGCGATAGAGAGAAGCAGAGCGATAGAGAGAAGCAGAGAGCGATAGAAGAGAAGCAGAGAAAAGCGATGGAGAGAAGCAGAGAGCGATGGAGAGAAGAAGCAGAGAGCGATAGAGAGAAAGCGAGAGCGATAGAGAGAAGCAGAGAGCGATAGAGAAGCAGAGAGCGATAGAGAGAGAAGCAGAGAGCGATAGAGAGAGCAAGCGATAGAGAAAGCAGATAGAGAGAAGCAGAGAGCGATAGAGAGAAAGCAGAGAGCGATAGAGGAAGCGAAGCGATAGAGAGAAGCAGAGAGCGATAGAGAGAGAAGCAGAGAGCGATAGAGAGAAGCAGAGCGATAGAAAGCAGAGAGCGATAGAAGAAGAGAGCGATAGAGAGAGAAGCAGAGAGCGATAGAGAGAGAAGCAGAGAGCGATAGAGAAAGCAGAAGCGATAGAGAGAAGCAGAGAGCGATAGAGAGAAGAAGAAGCATAGAGAGAAGCAGAGAGCGATAGAGAGAGCAGAGAGCGATAGAGAGAAGCAGAGAGCGATAGAGAGAGAGCAGAGAGCGATAGAGAGAAGCAGAAGCGATAGAGAGAAGCAGAGAGCGATAGAGAGAAGCAGAGAGAGAAGCGATAGAGAGAGAAGCAGAGAAGCGATAGAGAGAGAAGCAGAGATAGCGATAGAGAAAGCAGAGAGCGATAGAGAGAAGCAGAGAGCGATAGAGAGAGAAGCAGAGAGCGATAGAGAGAGAAGCAGAGAGCGATAGAGAGAAGCAGAGAGCGATAGAGAGAAGCAGAGAGCGATAGAGAAGAGAAGCAGAGAGCGATAGAGGAGAAGCAGAGAGCGATAGAGAGAAGCAGAGAGCGATAGAGAGAAAGCAGAGAGCGATAGAGAGAGAAGCAGAGAGCGATAGAGAGAAGCAGAGAGCGATAGAGAGAAGCGATAGAGCAGAGAGCGATAGAGAGAAGCAGAGAGCGATAGAGAGAGAAGCAGAAGCGATAGAGTGAAGCAGAGAGCGATAGAGAGAAAGCAGAGAGCGAGAGAGAGAAGCAGAGAGCGATAGAGAGAAGCAAGAGCGATAGAGAGAAGCAGAGAGCGATAGAGAGAAGCAGAGAGCGATAGAGAGAAGCAGAGAGCGATAGAGAGAAGCAGAGAGCGATAGAGAGAAGCAGAGAGCGATAGAGAGAAGCAGAGAGCGATAGAGAGAGAAGCAGAGAGCGATAGAGAGAAGCAGAGAGCGATAGAGAGAAGCAGAGAGCGATAGAGAGAGAAGCAGAGAACGATAGAGAGAAGCAGAGAACGATAGAGAGAAGCAGAGAGCGATAGAGAGAAGCAGAGAGCGATAGAGAAGCAGAGAGCGATAGAGAGAAGAAGAGAGCGATAGAGAGAAGCAGAGAGCGATAGAGAGAAGCAGAGAGCGATAGAGAGAAGCGAGAGCGATAGAGAGAAGCAGAGAGCGATAGAGAGAAGCAGAGAGCGATAGAGAGAAGCAGAGAGCGATAGAGAGAAGCAGAGAGCGATGAGAGAAGCAGAGAGCGATGGAGTGAAGCAGAGAGCGATGGAGTGAAGCAGAGAGCGATAGAGAGAAGCAGAGAGCGATAGAGAGAAGCAGAGAGCGATAGAGAGAAGCAGAGAGCGATGGAGTGAAGCAGAGAGCGATGGAGTGAAGCAGAGAACGATAGAGAGAGAAGCAGAGAGCGATAGAGAGAAGCAGAGAGCGATAGAGAGAAGCAGAGAGCGATAGAGAGAAGCAGAGAGAGAGAGAAGCGATAGAGAAGAGAAGCGATAGAGTGAAGCAGATAGAGAGAAGCAGAGAGCGATAGAGTGAAGCAGAGAGCGATAGAGAGAAGCAGAGAGCCGATAGAGAGAAGCAGAGAGCGATAGAGTGAAGCAGAGAGCGATAGAGAGAAGCAGAGAGCGATAGAGAGAAGCAGAGAGCGATAGAGAGAAGCAGAGAGCGATAGAGAGAAGCAGAGAGCGATAGAGAGAAGCAGAGAGCGATAGAGAGAAGCGAGAGCGATAGAGAGAAGCAGAGAAACGATAGGAGAGAAGCAGAAGCGATAGCAGAAGCGATAGAAGAAGCAGAAAGCGATAGAGAAGCAGAAGCGATAGAGAAAGCGATAGAAAGCAGAGAGCGATGGAGTGAAGCGAGCGATAAGTGAAGCAGAGCGATGAAAGCAGAAGCGATAGAGAGAGAAGCAGAGAGCGATAGAAGAAGCGATAGAGAAGCGATAGAGTGAAGCAGAAGCGATAGAGAGAAGCAGAAGCGATAGAGAGAAAGCAGAGAAGCGATAGAGAAAGCAGAAGCGATAGAGAGAGAAGCAGAGAGCGATAGAGAGAGAAGCAGAAGCGATAGAAAGCGAGAGCGATGGAGAAAGCGAGAAGCGATAGAGAGAAGCAGAGGAGCGATAGAGAGAAGCAGAGAGCGATAGAGAGAAGCGAGAGCGATAGAGTGAAGCAGAGCGAGAGAAAGCGATAGCGATAGAGTGAAGCAGAGCGATAGAGAGAAGCAGAGAGCGATAGAGAGAAAGCAGAGAGCGATAGAGAAGAAGCAGAGAGCGATAGAGAGAAGCAGAGCGATAGAGAAAGCAGAGAGCGATAGAGAGAAGCAGAGAGCGATGAGAGAAGCAGAGAGCGATAGAGAGAAGCAGAGAGCGATAGAAAAAGCAGAGAGGCGATAGAGATAGAAGCAAGAGAGGCGATAGAGAAGAAGAGAGCGAGAGAGAAGCGATAGAGAGAAGCAGAGAGCGATAGAGATAGAGAGATAGAGAGCAGAGAGCGATAGAGAGAAGCAGAAGCGATGGAGAAGCAGAGAGCGATAGAGAGAAGCAGAGAGCGATAGAGAGAAGCAGAGAGCGATAGAGAGAAAGCAGAGAGCGATAGAGAGAAGCAGCGATAGAGAGAAGCAGAAGCGATAGAGAGAGAAGCAGAGAACGATAGAGAGAAGCAGAGAGCGATAGAGAGAAGAAGAAGCGATAGAAGAGCAGAGAGCGATAGAGAGAAAGCATAGAGCGATAGAGAGAAGCAAGAGCGATAGAGAGAAGCAGAGAGCGATGGAGAGAAGAGAAGCGAGAGAAGCGATGGAGAGAAGCATGAGTGAAGCGAGAGAGCGATGGAGAAGAGAAGCAGAGAGCGATAGAGAGAAGCAGAGAGCGATAGAGAGAAAGCGAGAGAGCGATAGAGAGAGAAGCAGAGAGCGATAGAGAGAAGCGAGAGCGATAGAGAGAAGCAGAAGCGAGAGAGAAGCAGAGAGCGATAGAGAGAAGCAGAAGCGATAGAGAGAGAGCAGAGAGCGATAGAGAGAAGCAGAGAGCGATAGAGAGAAGCAGAGCGATAGAGAGAAGCAGAGAACGATAGAGAGAAGCAGAGAACAATAGCGATAGAGAGAAGCAGAGAGCGATAGAGAGAAGCAGAAGCGATAGAGAAGAAGAAGCGATAGAGAGAGAAGAAGAGAGCGATAGAGAGAAGCAGAGAGCGATAGAGAGAAGCAGAGAAGCGATAGAGAGAAGCAGAGAGCGATAGAGAGAAGCAGAGAGCGATAGAGAGAGAAGCAGAGCGATAGAGAGAAGCAGAGAGCGATAGAGAGAAGCAGAGAGCGATAGAGAGAAGCAGAGAGCGATGGAGAAAGCAGAGAGCGATAGAGAAAGCAGAGAGCGATAGAGAGAAGCAGAGAAGCGATAGAGAGAAGCAGAGAGCGATGGAGAGAAGCAGAGAGGAAGAGAGAGAAGCGAGAGAGCAGAGAAAGCAGAGAGCGATAGAGAGAAGCAGAGAGCGATAGAGAGAGAAGCAGAGAACGATAAGAGAGAAGCAGGAGCGATAGAAGAAGCAAGCGATAGAGAAGCAGAAGCATAGAGTGAAGCGAAGCATAAGAAACGATAGAGAGAAGCAGAGAGCGATAGAGAGAAGCAGAGAGCGATAGAGAAGAGAAGCAGAGAGCGATGGAGAGAAGCAGAGCGCGATAGAGAGAAGCAGAGAGCGATAGAGAGAAGCAGAGAGCGATAGAGAGAAGCAGAGAGCGATAGAGAGAAGCAGAGAGCGATAGAGAGAAGCAGAGAGCGATAGAGAGAAGCAGAGAGCGATAGAGAGAAGCAGATAGAGAGAGAAGCAGAGTGAAGCAGCGATAGAGAGAAGCAGAGAGCGATAGAGAGAAGCAGAAGGCGATAGAGAGAAGCAGAGAGCGATAAGCAGAGAAGCAGAGAGCGATAGAGAGAGAAGCAGAAAGCGATAGAGAGAAGCAGAAGCGATAGAGAGAAGCAGATAGAGAGAAGCAGAGAAGCGATAGAGAGAAGCAGAGAACGATAGAGAGAAGCAGAGAAGCGATAGAGAGAAAGCAGAAGGCGATAGAGAGAAGCAGAGAGCGATAGAGAGAGAAGAGAGCGATAGAGAGAAGCAGAGAGCGATAGAGAGAAGCAGAGAGCGATAGAGAGAAGCAGAGAGCGATAGAGAGAAGCAGAGAGCAGAGAGATAGAGAGAAGCAGAGAGCGATAGAGAGAAAGCAGAGAGCGATAGAGAGAAGCAGAGCGATAGAGAGAAGCAGAGAGCGATGGAGTGAAGCAGAGAGCGATAGAGTGAAGCAGAGAGCGATAGAGAGAAGCAGAGAGCGATAGAGAGAAGCAGAGAGCGATGGAGAGAAGCAGAGAGCGATGGAAAGCAGAGAGCGATGAGTGAAGCAGAGAGCGATAGAGAGAAGCAGAGAGCGAGAGAGAGAAGCAGAGAGCGATAGAGAAGAGAAGCGAGAGAGAAGCGAGAGATACGAGAAGCAGAGAGCGATAGAGAGAAGCAGAGAGCGATAGAGAGAAGCAGAGAGCGATAGAGTGAAGCAGATAGAGAGAGCAAGAGCGATAGAAGAAGCAGATAGAGAAGCAGAGAGCGATAGAGAGAAGCAGAGAGCGATAGAGAGAAGCAGAGAGCGATAGAGAGAAGCAGAGAGCGATAGAGAGAAGCAGAGAACGATAGAGAGAAGCGAGAACGATAGAGAGAAGCAGAAGCGATAGAGAGAAGCAGAGAAGAAGCAGAGCGATAGAGAGAAGAAGAGAGCGATAGAGAGAAGCAGAGAGCGATAGAGAGAAGCAGAGAGCGATAGAGAGAAGCAGAGAGCGATAGAGAGAAGCAGAGAGCGATAGAGAGAAGCAGAGAGCGATAGAGTGAGAAGCAGAGAGCAATAGAGAGAAAAGCAGAGAGCGATAGAGAGAAGTCTAGAGCGATAGAGAGAAGAGAGCAGAGTGAAGCAGAGCGATGAGTGAAGCAGAGAGCGATAGAGAGAAGCAGAGAGCGATAGAGAGAAGCAGAGAGCGATAGAGAGAGAAAGCAGAGAGCGATAGAGAGAGAAGCAGAAAGCGATAGAGAGAGCAGAGAGCGATAGAGTGAAGCAGAGAGCGATAGAGAGAAGCAGAGAAGCAGAGAGCGATAGAGAAAGCAGAGAGCGATAGAGAGAGAAGCATGAGAGCATAGAGAAGCAGAGCGATAGGCAGATAGAGAGAGAAGCAGAGAGCGATAGAGAGAGAGAAGCGATAGAAGAGAAGCAGAGAGATAGAGAGAAGCAGAGAGCGATAGAGAGAAAGCAGAGAGCGATAGAGAGAGTAGCTCCCGAGGAAGCGATAGAGAGAGAAGCAGAGAGCGATAGAGAGAAGCAGAGAGCGATAGAGAGAGAAGCAGAGCGATAGAGAGAAAGCAGAGAGCGATAGAGAGAGAAGCAGAGAGCGACAGAGAGAAGCAGAGAGCGATAGAGAGAAGCAGAGAGCGATAGAGTGAAGCAGAGAGCGATAGAGAGAAGCAGAGAGCGATACAAGTGAAGCAGAGAGCGATAGATAGAGAAGCAGAGAGCGATAGAGAAGCAGAGAGCGATAGAGTGAAGCAGAGAGC
Organism: Oncorhynchus masou masou; assembly: GCF_036934945.1. Classification (NCBI taxonomy): domain Eukaryota; kingdom Metazoa; phylum Chordata; class Actinopteri; order Salmoniformes; family Salmonidae; genus Oncorhynchus; species Oncorhynchus masou. The sequence continues at coordinate 7,208 of NW_027011992.1, read as the reverse complement.
GATAGAGTGAAGCAGAGAGCGATAGAGAGAAGCAGAGAGCGATCTTTCAGAGAACGATAGAGAGAAGCAGAGAGCGATAGAGAGAAGCAGAGAGCGATAGAGAGAAGCAGAGATTCGATAGAGAGAAGCAGAGAGCGATAGAGAGAAGCAGAGAGCGATAGAGTGAAGCAGAGAGCGATAGAGTGAAGCAGAGAGCGATAGAGAGAAGCAGAGAGCGATAGAGAGAAGCAGAGAGCGATAGAGTGAAGCAGAGAGCGAGAGAGTGAAGCAGATGGAGAGAGACTTACCTGCACCACAGAACATGTATTATTCACGTCACTGAGGACTTTCATGGTGCAGTGCCCATGACATGAAGGGTAAGACATATTAGATGCTACAGCTAGTCCCTTTAGCATAACAGCACCACCCGCCGGGTCCAGACTCACAGTGGGGATAGACACACACACACCCTCTCTGTCCCACCACTGTGTGTGTGTGGAGGTAAGAACAGCGTGACCAGTCATAACACATCATGCCTCATGAAAGGTCATGGAGCAGAGCTAATGTAGCTAATTATAGGCTGTCTATTCACATCAACGAGCACGCAACACACACAACCCTGATCTATCACGATCAAAATGGCTGCTCCACTTCATCTCATGTATATACAGTATAATGTATGCCATTTCGCAGACACTTTTATCCAAAGCCACTTACAGGCATGAGAGCATACATTTTACATTCTCAAGCACATAGGTGACTGTGTGTGTGTCTGTGTGTGTGTGTGTGTGTGTCTTCAGAGAACCAGGGTGTATGGACTCCCGTGGGAGCTCATCAGAATGGATGGTGAAGTTGTTAGCCAGAGCTTATCAGCGTTTTCTTCACACACACACACGGAACACACACACAAGGTCACACACACACACAAAGGTCACACACACACAAAGGTCACGCTCATAAAGGTCACGCTCCGCAAGGTCACGCTCATAAAGGTCTGGGGATGATAAAACACATACCTCTTTCTCTCTGCTGTGGCGTAGAGGACATTATGGGGACATTCCTGTCTCCTCCATCTCTCTGCCGTGGCGTAGAGGAGTTTATGGGGGACATTCCTTTCTCCATCTCTCTGCCGTGGCGTAGAGGACATTATGGGGGACATTCCTTTCTCCTCCATTTCTCTGCGTGGCGTAGAGGACATTATGGGGGACATTCCTGTCTCCTCCATCTCTCTGCCGTGGCGTAGAGGAGTTTATGGGGACATTCCTGTCTCCTCCATCTCTCTGCCGTGGCGTAGAGGAGTTTATGGGGGACATTCCTGTCTCCATCTCTCTGCCGTGGCGTAGGGGGAGTTTATGGGGACATTCCTTTCCCTCCATTTCTCTGACGTGGCGTAGAGGAGATAATGGGGGACATTGCTTTCCCTCCATCTCTGCCGTGGCGTAGAGGAGTTTATGGGGGGACATTCCTGTCTCCTCCATCTCTCTGCCGTGGCGTGGAGTTTATGGGGGACATTCCTGTCTCCTCCATCTCTCTGCCGTGGCGTAGAGGGAGTTTATGGGGACATTCCTGTCTCCTCCATCTCTCTGCCATGGCGTAGAGGAGTTTATGGGGGACATTCCTGTCTCCTCCATCTCTCTGCCGTGGCGTAGAGGAGTTTATGGGGGACATTCCTGTCTCCTCCATCTCTCTGCCGTGGCGTAGAGGAGTTTATGGGGGACATTCCTGTCTCCATCTCTCTGCCATGGCGTAGAGGAGTTTATGGGGGACATTCCTGTCTCCTCCATCTCTCTGCCGTGGCGTAGAGGAGTTTATGGGGACATTCTGTCTCCATCTCTCTGCCGTGGCGTAGAGGAGTTTATGGGGACATTCCTGTCTCCTCCATCTCTCTGCCGTGGCGTAGAGGAGTTTATGGGGGACATTCTTGTCTCCTCCATCTCTCTGCCGTGGCGTAGAGGAGTTTATGGGGGGATATTCCTTTTTCCCCCATCTCTCTGCCGTGGCGTAGAGGAGTTTATGGGGGACATTCCTGTCTCCTCCATCTCTCTGCCGTGGCGTAGAGGAGATTATGGGGGACATTCTTTCCCCCCATCTCTCTGCCGTGGCGTAGAGGAGTTTATGGGGGACATTGCTTTCCCTCCATCTCTCTGCCGTGGCGTAGAGGAGTTTATGGGGGACATTCCTTTCCTCCATCTCTCTGCCGTGGCGTAGAGGAGTTTATGGGGACATTCTTTCCCTCCATCTCTCTGCCGTGGTGTAGAGTTTTTGATGGGGGACATTCTTTCCCCTCCATCTCTCTGCCGTGCGTAGGAGTTTATGGGGGACATTTCTTTCTCCCCCATCTCTGCCGTGGCGTAGAGGAGTTTATGGGACATTCCTTTCCCTCCATCTCTCTGCCGTGGCGTAGAGGAGTTTATGGGGGACATTCCTGTCTCCTCCATCTCTCTGACGTGGCGTAGAGGAGGTTTATGGGGGACATTCCTGTCTCCATCTCTCTGCCGTGGCATAGAGGAGTTTATGGGGGACATTCCTGTCTCCATCTCTCTGCCGTGGCATGAGGGAGTTTATGGGGGACATTCCTTTCCCTCCATCTCTGCCGTGGCGTAGAGGAGTTTATGGGGACATTCCTGTCTCCTCCATCTCTCTGCCGTGGCGTAGGAGTTTATGGGGGACATTCCTGTCTCTCCATCTCTGCCGTGGCGTAGAGGAGTTTATGGGGACATTCCTTTCCCTCCATCTCTCTGCCGTGGTGTAGAGGAGTTTATGGGGGACATTCCTTTCCCTCCATCTCTCTGCCGTGGCGTAGAGGAGTTTATGGGGGACATTCCTGTCTCTCCATCTCTCTGCCGTGGCATAGAGGAGTTTATGGGGGACATTCCTTTCTCCATCTCGCTGCCGTGGCGTAGAGGAGTTTATGGGGGACATTCCGGTCTCCTCCATCTCGCTGCCGTGGCGTAGAGGAGTTTATGGGGGACATTCCTGTCTCCTCCATCCTATAAGTCAGTACTATTAAAGAGGGCCACGGATAACGCCATCTCTCACACACTGGCACTAGGTAAGTGCAGGGGACCGGGTGCGTTCATGGTTAGGTTGTCGCCTATTGCAGAGGCAATGTTCCGGTGCTTGAATTTAATTCAATAAAGCATATTGGCATGAGATGCATGTAAATACGACTAAAGTCAAACAGTTCTGAATAAAAGTAGTGGATGGAAAAAGACATCCATGTATTCTATATAAATCATATAAGGAAATGATAGAGAATAGTATTGGTGGTTTAATGCTTTAAAGACCCTACAAACAAACTGTCCCCAGGGGGAGAATTCTCAGTGTCCCCAAGTCTGTCTGGCCTATAAAACACATCTATTATTTAACTACACACACACTTCCGCTACAGTGCCTTCGGAAAGCATTCAGAGCCCGACTTCTTCCACATTGTGTTACGTTACAGCCCTATTCTAAAATGGATTTTTTAAATTAAAAGTAACTCAGCAATCTACACAATACCCCATACTGACATAGTGAAAACAGGTTTGACATTTTTGCAAATGTATTACAAATAAAAAAGAAATAGCATTATTAAAATGGAAGTTTGGACCCACTCTTCCTAGAGCTGGTCGCCCGGCAAAACGGGGGAGAAGGGGCCTGGTCAGGGTGGTGACCAAGAACGCAATGGTCACTCTGACAGTGCTCCAGAGTTCCTCTGTGGAGATGGGCCTGGTCAGGGTGACCAAGAACGCAATGGTCCTCTGACAGTGCTCCAGAGTTCCTCTGTGGAGATGGGCCTGGTCAGGGCGGTGACCAAGAACGCAATGGTCACTCCAGTGCTCCAGAGTTCCTCTGTGGAGATGGGCCTGGCCAGGGTGGTGACCAGAACGCAATGGTCACTCTGACAGTGCTCCAGAGTTCCTCTGTGGAGATGGGCCTGGTCAGGGTGGTGACCAAGAACGCGATGTTCACTCTGACAGCGCTCCAGAGTTCCTCTGTGGAGAAGGGCCTGGTCAGGGTGGTGACCAAGAACCTGATTGCCACTCTGACAGAGCTCCAGAGTTCCTCTGTGGAGAAGGGAGAACCTTCCAGAAGGACAACCATCTCTGCAGCACTCCACCAATCAGGCCTTTATGATATAGTGGCCAGATGGAAGCTCGCTTAGGTTGCAAAAGGCACCTAAAGATTCTCTGGTCTGATGAAACCAAGATTGAACAGTTTGACCTGAATGCTAAGAGTCACATCTGGAGGAAACCTGGCAACATCCCTACAGTGAAGCACGTTGGTGGCAGCATCATGTGGGGATGCTTTTCAGCAGCAGGGACTGAGAATCATGTCTAGTCATGATCGGGCCAAAAGTGAACAGAGCAAAGTACTGAGAGATCCTTGATGAAAACCTACTTCAGAGAGCTTAGGACCTCAGACGGAGCGAAGGTTCATCTTCCAACAGGACAATGACCCCAAGCACATAGCCAAGCCAACATACCTTCGGGACAAGTCTTAATGTCCTTGAGTGGCCCAACCAGAGCCCAGACTTGAACCCTATCGAAAATCTCTGGAGAGACCTGAAAATAGCTGTGCTGTGACGCTCCCCCATCCAACCTGACAGAGCATGAGAGGATCTGCAGAGAGAATGGGACAAACTCCCATACTGCTGTGCCAAGCTTGTAACATCAAACCCAATAAGACTCAATGCTGTAATCGCTGCCAAGGTGCTTCAACAAAAGGGTCTGAACACTTATGTAAATGTGATATTTTTATTTTTAATACTTTTGCAAAAATGTCAAAAAAGTTGAGGGTCTGAATAATTTCTGAATGCACTATATGTCGGCACAAGCATGTCAGCTCACAGAGAACTGACTGTGCATACAAATGAACACGTGAATGTACACAGAAAGATGGAAAGTGCTATAGAGAGAGGAGACGGAGAAGGAAGAGATGAGAGATGGAAGCGAGATAGAGAGAGAGGGAGACGGGGAGGAGGAGAGAGAGATGGAAGAGCTAGATAGAGAGAGGAGACGGGAGGAGGAGAGAGAGATGTGAAGAGCTAGATAGAGAGGGAGACGGGGAGGAGGAGAGAGAGATGGAAGAGCTAGATAGAGGGGGAGGACAGGAGGAGGATAGAGAGATGGAAGAGCTAGATAGAGAGGGAGACGGAGGAGGAGAGGAGAGATGGAAGCGCTAGATAGAGAGAGGAGACGGGGAGGAGGAGAGAGATGAGAGATGGAAGCGCTTAGATAGAGAGAGGAGACGGGAGGAAGAGAGAGAGATGGAAGCGCTAGATAGAGAGGGGGAGACGGGAGGAAGAGAGAGAGATGGAAGCGCTAGATAGAGAGAGGGAGATGGGAGGAAGAGAGAGATGGAAGCGCTAGATAGAGAGAGGGAGACGGGAGGAAGAGAGAGATGAGAGATGGAAGCGCTAGATAGAGAGAGGGAGATGGGAGGAGGAGAGAGGGATGAGAGATGGAAGCGCTAGATAAAGAGAGGGAGACGGGAGGAAGAGAGAGAGATGGAAGCGCTAGATAGAGAGAGGGAGACGGGAGGAAGAGAGAGATGGAAGCGCTAGATAGAGAGAGGGAGACGGGAGGAGGAGAGAGATGAAAGCGCTAGATAGAGAGAGGGAGACGGGAGGAAGAGAGAGATGGAAGCGCTAGATAGAGAGAGGGAGACGGGAGGAGGAGAGAGGGATGAGAGATGGAAGCGCTAGATAGAGAGAGGGAGACGGGAGGAGGAGAGAGATGAGAGATGGAAGCGCTCGATAGAGAGAGGGAGACGGGAGGAGGAGAGAGGGATGAGAGATGGAAGCGCTAGATAGAGCGAGGGAGACGGGAGGAAGAGAGAGAGAGAGAGATGGAAGCGCTAGATAGAGAGAGGGAGACGGGAGGAAGAGAGAGAGAGATGGAAGCGCTAGATAGAGAGAGGGAGACGGGAGGAGGAGAGAGAGATGAGAGATGGAAGCGCTAGATAGAGAGAGGGAGGGAGACGGGAGGAAGAGAGAGAGATGGAAGCGCTAGATAGAGAGAGGGAGACGGGAGGAGGTGAGAGAGATGAGAGATGGAAGCGCTAGATAGAGAGAGGGAGACGGGAGGAAGAGAGAGATGAGAGATGGAAGCGCTAGATAGAGGGAGATGGGAGGAAGAGAGAGATGGAAGCGCTAGATAGAGAGGGAGACGGGAGGAGGAGAGAGGGATGAGAGATGGAAGCGCTAGATGCGCTAGATAGAGGGAGACGGGAGGAGGAGAGAGATGGAAGCGCGAGATGGAAGCGCTAGATAAAGAGAGGGAGACAGGAGGAGGAGAGAGAGATGAAAGCGCTAGATAGAGAGAGGGAGACGGGAGGAAGAGAGAGAGATGAAAGCGCTAGATAGAGAGAGGGAGACGGGAGGAGGAGAGAGAGATGAGAGATGGAAGCGCTAGATAGAGAGAGGGAGGGAGACGGGAGGAAGAGAGAGAGATGGAAGCGCTAGATAGAGAGAGGGAGACGGGAGGAGGTGAGAGGGATGAGAGATGGAAGCGCTAGATAGAGAGAGGGAGACGGGAGGAAGAGAGAGATGAGAGATGGAAGCGCTAGATAGAGGGAGATGGGAGGAAGAGAGAGATGGAAGCGCTAGATAGAGAGGGAGACGGGAGGAGGAGAGAGGGATGAGAGATGGAAGCGCTAGATGCGCTAGATAGAGGGAGACGGGAGGAGGAGAGAGATGGAAGCGCGAGATGGAAGCGCTAGATAAGAGAGAGGAGACAGGAGGAGGAGAGAGAGAGATGAAAGCGCTAGATAGAGAGAGGGAGACGGGAGGAAGAGAGAGATGAAGCGCTAGATAGAGAGAGGGAGACGGGAGGAGGGAGAGAGATGAGAGATGGAAGCGCTAGATAGAGAGAGGGAGGAGACGGGAGGAAGAGAGAGAGATGGAAGCGCTAGATAGAGAGAGGGAGACGGGAGGAGGAGGAGGGATGAGAGATGGAAGCGCTAGATAGAGAGAGGGAGACGGGAGGAGGTGAGAGAGATGAGAGATGGAAGCGCTAGATAGAGAGAGGTAGACGGGAGGAAGAGAGAGATGAGAGATGGAAGCGCTAGATAGAGGGAGATGGGAGGAAGAGAGAGATGGAAGCGCTAGATAGAGAGGGAGACGGGAGGAGGAGAGAGGGATGAGAGATGGAAGCGCTAGATGCGCTAGATAGAGGAGACGGGAGGAGGAGAGAGAGATGAAAGCGCTAGATAGAGAGAGGGAGACGGGAGGAAAGAGAGATGAA
>NW_027011991.1:12500-17500 GCF_036934945.1 Oncorhynchus masou masou | reverse complement strand
GCGAGTTAAATAAAGGTAAAATTAAAAGATAAGGGGAAAACATTTCAGCAGCATTGAAGGTCCCAATAACACAGTGGCCTCCATCACTCATTACTACTTCCGGTGCCGGCAAGATGGCCCGCGTTCCACAAGGCTATGCAGTTTTTTGTTTTTTTCGTGTTATTTCTTACATTAGTACCCCAGGTCATCTTAGGTTTCATTACATACAGTCGAGAAGAACTACTGAATATAAGGTGACGTCAACTCACCATCAGTCGACCAAGAATATGACTTTCGCGAAGCGGAATCCTGTATTCTGCCTTTCACCCAGGACAACGGAATGGATCCCAGCCGGCAACCCAAAAAAGCGACTTCGTAAAGAGGGAAGCAGAAGCGGTCTTCTGGTCAGACTCCGGAAGCGGGCACATCGTGCACCACTCCCTAGTGTCCACTTCTCCCTTGATGTCCAGTCTCTTGACAACAAGGTTGATGAAATCGAGCAAGGGTAGCATTCAGAGGGACATCAGAGACTGTAACGTTCTTTTGCTTCACGGAAACATGGCTCACTGGAGAGGCAGCTATCGGGTCGGTGCAGCCAGCTGGTTTCTCAACGCATCGCGCCAACAGAAACAAACCATCTTTCTGGTAAGAAGAGGGGGGCGGGCGTATGCCTTATGGCTAACGAGACGTGGTGTGATCACAAAAAGCATACAGGAACTCAAATCCTTTTTGTTCACCTGATTTAGAATTCCTCACAATCAAATGTCAACCGCATTATCTACTAGGGAATTCTCTTCGATTATAATCAGCCGTATATATTCCCCCCAAGCAGACACATTGATGGCTCTGAACTAACTTTATTTTACTCTTTTGCAAACTGGAATCCATACATCCTGAGGCTGCATTAATTGTAGCTGGGGTTTAACTAGGCTAATCTAAAAACAAGACTACCTAAATTGTATCAGCATGTCGATTGCGCAAGCAGAGCTGGCAAAACCTTGGATCATTGCTATTCTTACTTCCGCGACGCATAAGGCCTACCCCGCCCCCTTTCGGAAAAGCTGACCACGACTCCATTTTGGTGATCCCTGCCTACAGACAGAAACTAAAACAAGAAGCTCCCACACTGAAGGTCTGTCCAATGCTGGTCGACCAATCTGATTCCACACTCCAAGACTGCTTCCATCACGCTGGACTGGTATATGTTTTAAATGTTGCGTCAGACAACAACATTGATGAATACGCTGATTCGTTGTGCGAGTTCATTACGAACGTGCGTTGAAGATGTACAGTTCCCATAGCAACGATTAAAACATTCCCTAACCAGAAACAATTGGATTGATGGCAGCATTCGCATGAAACTGAAACGTGAACCACTGCTTTTAATCAGGGCAAGGTGACCGGAAACATGACCGAATACAAAGAGTACAGCTATTCCCTCCGCAAGGCAATCAAACAAGCTAAGCATCAGTATAGAGACAAAGTAGAATCTCAATTCAACAGCTCAGACACAAGAGGTATGTGGCAGGGTCTACAGTCAATCACGGATTACAAAAGAAAACCAGCCCAGTCACGGACCAGGATGTCTTGCTCCCAGGCAGACTAAATAACTTTTTGCCCGCTTTGAGGACAATACAGTGCCACTGACACAGCCTGCAACGAAAACATCGGACTCTCCTTCACTGCAGCCGAGGTGAGTAAAACATTTAAACGCGTGTTAACCCTCGCAAGCTGCAGGCAAACGGCATCCCCAGCCCCGCGCCCTCAGAGCATGTGCAGACCAGCTGGCTGGTGTGTTTACGGACATATTCAATCAATCCCTGTCAGTCTGCTGTTCCACATGCTTCAAGATGGCCACCATTGTTCCTGTTCCCAGAAAGCTAAGGTAACTGAGCTAAACGACTACCGCCCCGTAGCACTCACTTCCGTCATCATGAAGTGCTTTGAGAGACTAGTCAAGGACCATATCACCTCCACCCTACCTGACACCCTAGACCCCTCCAATTTGCTTACCGCTCAAATAGGTCCACAGGCGATGCAATCTCAACCACACTGCACACTGCCCCCAACCCATCTGGATAGAGGAATACCTATGTGAGAATGCTGTTCATCGACTGCAGCCTCGGCATTCAACACCATAGTACCCTCCAAGCTGCGTCATCAAGCTCAGACCCTGGGTCTCGACCCCGCCCTGTGCAACTGGGTACTGGACTTCCTGACCAGGCCACCCAGGTGGGAGGTAGGCAACAACATCTCCACCCCTCTGATCTCAACACTGGGGCCCCACAAGGGTGCGTTCTGAGCCCTCTCCTGTACTCCTGTTCACCCACGACTGCGTGGCCACACGCCTCCCACTCCAATCATCAAGTTTACGGATGACACAACAGTGGTAGGCTTGATTACCAACAATGTAGGACGGCCTCAGAGAGGAGGTGAGGCCCTCAAGTGTGGTGTCAGAATAACCTCACACTCAACGTCAACAAAACTAAGGAGATGATTGTGGACTTCAGGAAAACAGCAGAGAGACACCCCCTATCCACATCGATGGAACAGTAGTGGAGAGGGTAGTAAGTTTTTAAGTTCCTCGGCATACACATCACAGACAAACTGAATTGGTGCATCAAAGCTGGGACCGAGAGACTGAAAAACAGCTTCTATATAAGGCCATCAGACTGTTAAACAGCCACCACTAACATTGAGTGGCTGCTGCCAACTTCTACTGACTCAACTCAGCCACTTAATAATGGGAATTGATGGGAAATGATGTAAATATATCACTAGCCACTTTAAACAATGCTACGCCTAATATAATGTTTACATACCCTACATTATTCATCTCATATCATTATATATACTGTACTCTATATCATCTACTGCATCTTTATATTTATGCCACTTAACTATGCCACTTTGTTTACATACTCATCTCATATGTATATACTGTACTCGATACCATCTACTGTATCTTGCCTATGCTGCTCTATTACCGTCACTCATTCATATATCTTTATGTACATATACTTTATCCCCACTTACACTTGTGTGTTTATGATAGTTTTTGGAATTGTTAGTTAGATTACTTGTTGGTTATTTCTGTATTGTCGGAACTAGAAGCTACAAGCATTTCGCTATCTCACTTTAACATCTGCTAACCATGTGTATTGGACATATAAAATTTGAATTGATTTAGCGAGACACCAATGACAACATCTCTTAAATTTGGAGGAAAGCAATTTCAATAAATAATCATAATATTATGAACATACAAGTCTCTTATATAATTTAGCTTAAATTCTTTTGTTAATCTAACTGCACTGTCCGATTTACAATATGCTTTTGGCGAGCATAGCATGCGATTGTCTGAGGATAGCGCCCACTTCAACATATTTTTCAACCAGCACAGGCTTCATTAAATCACAAATAAGCGATTAAATAAATCACTTATCACTTACTTTTGAAGATCTTCTCTGTTTGCAATCCAAGGTCCCAGCTACAACATGAATGGTCATTTGTTAGATAAAATCCTTCTTTATATCCCAAAAAGTCTGTTTCAATGAATCACTGGATTTCAGCGTGCAGACAAAGAGAGTCCAAAAAGCTACTGCTAAACTTAGTCCTAACAAGTCAAACAATGTTTCTAATGGTAATCCTCCAGTACTCTAAATGTAATTAAACTATAATAACATACAGAAAGTAGAATGTTTAATAGGAAAGCAAAATTAGTAAGCCCGCACCCTCTCCTCGCTCGCGAAGAGACTGATATTGTTCCGGTGCTCTCCTAACCAAAACTCGAAATTCTTGCTTGTTTTCCAAAACAAAAGCCTGAAACCTTGAACAAAGACTGTTGACATCTAGTGTAGGCCATAGGAATTGCAATCTGGGACACGGAATTACGTAGGAACAATAGGTTTCCATTACAAGAGCCTGGGACCTCAAAAAATATATGTTGCCGGTTGGTTTTTCCTCAGATTTTTGCCTGCCATATCACTTCCGTTATAGTCTCAGACATTATTTTAACATTTTTAGAAACTTCAAGGTGTTTTCTGTCCAATGCTACCAATTATATGCATATCCTGGCTTATGGGCCTGATTACCAGGCAGTTTACTTTGGGCACGCCAGTCAAGGAAACTTGACCCTATCCCTAAGAACCTTTACATTTTTAATGGAAGAAGTTTGGAACCACAAACTCTTTCTAGTGCTGGAAGCCCGGCCAAACTGAAATCAGGAGAAGGGCCCAGTTGAGGCCAAGGCCAGTTGTCACTATGACAGGCACAGAGTTCCTCTGTGGAGAGAACCTTCCAGAAGGACAACCATCTCTGCAGCGCACTCACCAATCAGGCCTTTATGGTAGAGTGGACAGGTAGAAGCCACTCCTCAGTAAAGCACCTGACATGACCCACTTGGAGTTTGCCAAAAGGCACCCTAAAGGACTCTCAGCACATCCAGATCTGGTCACAGAGAGAGCACAACTACCATCCTACGGTGAAGCATCATGCTGTAGGGATATTTTCAGCGGCAGGGACTGGGAGACTAATCAGGATTGAGAGAAAGATGAACGGAGCAAAGTACAGACAGATCCTTGATGAAACCTGCTCCAGAGCATTCAGGACCTCAGACTGGGGCAAAGGTTCACCTTTCCAACAGGACAATGACCCTAAGCACACAGCCAAGGCAATGCATAAGTGGCCGGGACAAGTCTCTGAATGTCCTTGAGTGACCAGCCAGAGCCCAGATTTAAACTTGATCGAACATCTCTGGAGAGACCTGAAAATAGCTGTGCAGCAACATTCCCCATCCAACCTGTCAGAGCTTGAGAGGATCTGCAGAGAAGAATGGGCGAACCTCCCAAATACAGGTGTGCTAAGCTAGTATCATACCAAAGAAGACACGAGGCTCGCTGCCAAATGTGCTTCAACAAAGTACTGAGTAAAGTGTTGAATACTTATGTAAATGTGATATTTCAGTTTTTATATTTAATTCATTTGCATAGATGTCAGCCTGTTTTTCCTTTTACCATTAT
>NW_027011991.1:0-7500 GCF_036934945.1 Oncorhynchus masou masou | reverse complement strand
GCGGGAAGTTCAAGGTAAGGTCATGGGTTGTGTGTTTGTCTGTGGGCTTGTGTGTGTTTGTCTGTGGGCTTGTGTGTGTTTGTCTGTGGGCTTGTGTGTGTTTGTCTGTGGGCTTGTGTGTGTCTCTTGGCTCACGGCTGGTTTGCTACTTATTTTTCATTTATGTTGAAATTCTGTCGCAAGAAATTTAAATTGGTAGTGTTATATTTTTGTTGCATTATTCTATTTTTGGAAACCTGTTTTCGGAAATAATGTTTGTCTTTAAATCCAATGTTTATTGGTCACGTACACATGTTTAGCAGATGTTATTGTGGGTATAGCTAAATGCTTGTGTTTCTAGCTCCAGCAGTGTAGTAATATTTAACAATACGCACACATCTAAAAGGAAAATAATGGAATTAAGAAATACACTACTATCTATACAGTTTTCAGAACCCTTGACTTTTTCCACATTTAAAAATAATAATTTCTCATCAATCTATATACAATAATGACAAAGCAAAAACATGTTTTTTATAAAATTTTGCAAATGAATAGTTATGCAAATACATAAGTATTCAGACCCTTTGCTATGAGACCCAGAAATTGAGTTCAAGTGCATCCTGTTTCCATTGATCATCTTTGAGATGTTTATACAACTTCATTGGAGTCCCACCTGTGGTCATTTTCTTTGATTGGACATGGAAAGGTGCACACCTGTCTATATAAAAGGTCCAGTTGGCCAGTGCATGTCAGAGCAAAAGCCAAGCCAGGTCGAAGGAAATGTCTGTAGAACTCGAAACAGGATTGTGTCGAGGCACAGATCTGGGGAAGGCTACCAAAACATTTCTGCAGCTTTGAAAGGTCCCCAAGAACACATCGGCCTCCATCATTCTTAAATTGAAGAAGTTTGAAGCCATCAAGACTCTTCCTAGAGCCGGCCGCCCGGGCAAACTGAGCAATCAGAGGAGAAGGGCCTTGGTCAGGGAGGTGACCAAGAACCCGATGGTCACTCTGACAGAGCTCCTCCAGAGTTCCTCTGTGGAGATGGGAGAACCTTCCGGAAGGACAACCACTCCACCAATCAGGCCTTTATGTGTTTATTTATTTATTTTATTTAACCTTTATGGGATCTGTAGTTCTATTCTGACAGGATGGGATGTGTAGTTCTGTTCTGACAGGATGGGATGTGTAGTTCTGTTCTGACAGGATGGGATGTGTAGTTCTATTCTGACAGGATGGGATCTGTAGTTCTATTCTGACAGGATGGGATCTGTAGTTCTATTCTGACAGGATGGGATGTGTAGTTCTATTCTGACAGGATGGGATCTGTAGTTCTGTTCTGACAGGATGGGATCTGTTTTATTTATTTATTTACCTTTATTTATCTAGGCAAAGTCTTATTTACATTGACGGCCTACCGAAAGGAAAAAGGCCTCCGGAGGGGCCTGGTATAAAAAAACAATAAAAAAACAACAATATAAATATAGGACAAAACACACAACAAGAGAGACAACACTAAATAAAGGGAGACCTAAGATGACAACATAGCAAGGCAGCAACACATGACAACATGGCATAGTAGCAACACAACATAACAACAAGATGGTAGCAGCACAACATGGTAGCAGCACAACATGGTAGCAGCACAACATGGTAGCAGGCCAACATGGTAGCAGCGCAACATGGTAGCAGCGCAACATGATAGCAGCACAACATTGTAGCAGCACAACATTGTAGCAGCCCAACATGGTAGCAGCGCAAAACATGGTAGCAGACCAACATGGTAGCAGACCAACATGGTAGCAGACCAACATGGTAGCAGAACAAAACATGGTAGCAGAACAAAACATGGTAGCAGCACAACATAACAACAAGATTGTAGCAGCCCAACATGGTAGCAGCCCAACATGGTAGCAGCACAACATGGTAGCAGAACAACATGGTAGCAGAACAAAACATGGTAGCAACCCAACATGGTAGCAACCCAACATGGTAGCAGCCCAACATGGTAGCAGCACAACATGGTAGCAGCCCAGCATGGTAGCAGCACAACATGGTAGCAGCACAACATGGTGCAAACATTATCACAGTCAACAGTACAAAGGTAAAGAAGGTAGATAGAACAATACATCACACGAAGCAGCCACAACTGTCAGTAAGCGTGTCCATGATTGAGTCTTTGAATGAAGAGATTGAGATAAAAACTGTCCAGTTTGAGTGTTTGTTGCAGCTCGTCCCAGCCGCTAGCTGCAGCAAACTGAAGAAATAAGCGACCCAGGGATGTATGAGTTTTGTGGACCTGTAACAAAATGTGATTGGCAGAAAAGGTGTTGCATGTGGAGGCAGAAATTACCAGTTTACAGAGGAGCATAGAGTGCAGTGATATGTTCTATAAGGAGCATTGGTGGCAAATCTGATGGCCGAATGGTAAAGAACATCGAGCTACTCGAGAGCACCCTTACCTGCCAATCTATATATTACGTCTCCTTAGTCTAGCATGGGTAGGATGGTCAGAGTAGAGATGACAGTAGCTACTGCAAGGTAGAGATGACAGTAGGGAGAGTAGAGATGACAGTAGCTACTGCCAGGTAGAGATGACAGTAGGGAGAGTAGAGATGACAGTAGGGAGAGTAGAGATGACAGTAGGGAGAGTAGAGATGAGAGTAGCTGCTGCCAGGTAGGGAGAGTAGAGATGACAGTAGCTACTGCCAGGTAGAGATGACAGTAGGGAGAGTAGAGATGACAGTAGCTACTGCCAGGTAGTGAGAGTAGAGATGACAGTAGGGAGAGTAGAGATGACAGTAGCTACTGCCAGGTAGTGAGAGTAGAGATGACAGTAGCTACTGCCAGGTAGGGAGAGTAGAGACCATTTTACACAGGCCAGTTCATGTTTATTAGTTTATTAGTTATTTAGCAAGCGTCTATGACAAATCAGTACAGGTCGTTTCACTGAACATCTATTACTGAACACAGGTTATAAAACAGTGATCACTAAGGACATTACAGAAAACACCAGACTGACACCTATCAGGATTATTTGTGAGGATAACATCAAGAAGAGTAGCCTTTTCTGGGTGGTTGGAGTCAGACCTTTGTGGGATTGGTAATAATCTGAGAGAGATTTAGGGAGTCCCATTGCTTTAGGACTTGGTCAGGTGGTTTAAGCATGTCCCAGTTTAGGTCACCTAGCAGGACAAATTCAGACTTAGTGTAAGGGGCCAGGAGAGAGCTTAGGGCAAGTAGGGTACAGGCCGGTGCAGATGGAGGACGATAGCGCCTAGCAACAGTCAACAAAGCACTATTTGAAAGTTTTATCGCTTAAAACCAGCAAATCAAATTGTTTGGGGACAGACTTGGTGGAGACAACCGAGCACAGAAGGTGATCCTTGGTTAAAGATTGCCACTCTGTCTTGCCGAAAAAGGTTATAACCAGAAAGGTTAACGTCAGTATTCAAAACACTCTTCCTTAACCACGTCTCAGTAATGACCAACACATCTGGATTGGAGCTGTGAACCCACACTTTCAATTGATCCATTTTAGGTAATAAGCTTCTTGTGTTTAACGTGCAGAAAACCCAGGCTTTTACGAGAGCAAAAATCAGTGAAGCAGATATCAGCGCGCAAGTAAGAATTGGGGCTGGCAACAGTAGATGGGCCAGGGTGTACATGCACATTTCCAGATATCATCAGCGGTAATACAATCAGTGCACGGCAGAGGACAGGGAGAGCTCTGCAATGTTGATATATGACATCTGAATGTGCATCAGATGACAACAAGATCATGTTGTACAGCAATTTCATCAGGAAACATGAATACAAACTGGCAAGAGGTGGTTAGAATAGGATGGGAGGCCAAGAGTCAGTGTAAACAATAGAGAGTCCGAGTCCCGAGTGTGAGAACATACATAGTCGGTCCCACGGTTGGGTGAAGAAAGTTTGTAGTCAACGAAGTATACAGGTGTCATGAGGCAAATGGCAAAATAGCAAAATGTACATTTTTTTTTTATATATATAACGACTTGGGGCCAGCCATTGTAAGTTCAGAGTGGCCAGAAGGAAGCCACTCCTCAGTAAAAGGCACATGACAGCCTGCTTGGAGTTTGCCAAAAGGCACCTGTCTGGCCACTCTCAGACAATGAGAAACAAAATTCTCTGATCTGATGAAACCAAGATTTAACTTTTTGGCCTGAATGCCAAGAGTCACGTCTGGAGGAAACCTGGTACCATCCCTACGGTGAAGCATGGTGTTGGCAGCATCATGCTGTGGGGATGTTTTTCAGTGGCAGGGACTGGGAGATTAGTCAGGATGGAGGAAAAAAGAACGGAGCAAAGTACAGAGAGATCCTTGATGAAAACCTGGAGATGATCAATTGATCTCAAATTAGGTATTTTTGTCTGTTTTTTATTTTTAATACATTTGCAAAAATTTCTAAAAAACCTATTTTCACATTGTCGTTATGGGGTATTGTGACGTCATTATGGGGTATTGTGATGTCATTATGGGGTATTGTGATGTCATTATGGGGTATTGTGATGTCATTATGGGGTATTGTGATGTCATTATGGGGTATTGTGATGTCATTATGGGGTATTGTGATGTCATTATGGGGTATTGTGATGTCATTATGGGGTATTGTGATGTCATTATGGGGTATTGTGATGTCATTATGGGGTATTGTGATGCCATTATGGGGTATTGTGATGCCATTATGGGGTATTGTGATGCCATTATGGGGTATTGTGATGCCATTATGGGGTATTGTGATGTCATTATGGGGTATTGTGATGTCATTATGGGGTATTGTGATGTCATTATGGGGTATTGTGATGTCATTATGGGGTATTGTGATGTCATTATGGGGTATTGTGATGTCATTATGGGGTATTGTATGTAGATTGATGAGGGAAAAAAACGATTTTATACATTTTAGAATAAGGCTGTAACGTGACAAAATGTGGAAAAGTCAAAAGGTCTGAATACTTTCTGAATGTCACTGTACTTATGCAATGAACAGGTCGTGACTCGGGTGGCTGAGGTCCTTGATGATCTTTTTGGCCTTCCTGTGACATCGGGTGCTATAGGTGTCCTGGGGAGCAGGTAGTTTGATGTGTTGGGCAGACCGCACCACCTCTGGAGAGTCCTATGGATGTGGACAGTACAATTGCCGTACCAGGCGGTGTGATACAGTCCGACAGGATGCTCTCAATGGTGCATCTGTAAAATTTTGTGAGGGTCTTAGGTGCCAAGACACATTTCTTCAGCCTTTCCTGAGGTTGATGAGGTGATGTTCTTCTTCACTGTCTGTGTGTTTGGACCATTTCAGATAGTATTTTATTTTTATTTTTGTGATGATGGCGACTATTGTGTTCACCCAGCAGGCGGAACTGGTTGATTTAAACTACCGGCTCAATGAGGACCTGCTGTGGGGTTATTGCTCATTAAAAAACTGTTTTTGAGCTCTAATGTTTTTCCTAGACAGTCTCCCTTTTTAAAAGGTTTTATTTTACCTTTATTTAACTAGGAAAGTCAGTTAAGAACAAATTCTTATTTTCATTGACGGTCCTAGGAACAGTGGGTTAACTGCCTTGTTCTGGGGCAGAACGACAGATTTGTACCTTGTCATCTCGAGGATTCGTGCTGTGCTCTCCCTACTGATCTCGTCATTTGATTTGATATATTTTTGGGGGCAAAACATTTTAATAGTTAAAAAGTACAAAGCCCAAAGAACATGAGACCGTTATACACCGATGGGGTCCTCTGACAGAATAGTTTTGATGGTATCTTCTTTCTGTCTCTAGTCTGCAGACACTACAGCCCCTCAGCCACACCGTCACTGGCCTCAAACCCAACACCATGTATGAGTTTGCTGTCATGGTCACCAAGGGCCGTAAGTCCAGCACGTGGAGTATGACAGCTCACGCTACTACGTACGAAGCAGGTGAGGAGCTCTGTCTTTTCTCAACCTCGATGCCTCTCTCTCGCTCTCGCTCTCTCTCACTCTCTCTCTCTCTCTCTCTCTCCCCTCTCTCTCTCCTCTCTCTCTCTCTCTCGTTGTCTTTCTCTCGTTGTCTCCTCTCTCTCTCGTTGTCTTTCTCTCTCTCTTTCTCTCTTTCTCTGTCTTTCTCTCTCTCTCTCTCTCTCTCTCTCTTGTTGTCTTTCTCTCATTGTCTTTCATCTCTCTCTCTCTCTCTCTCTCTCTCTCTTGCTCGTTGTCTTTCTCTCTCTCTCTCGTTTTCTCTCTCTCTCTCTCTCTCTCTCTGTCTCGTTGTCTTTCTCACTCTCTCGTTGTCTTTCTCTCTCTCTCTCTGTCTCGTTGTCCCTCTCTCTCTCTCTCGTTGTCTTTCTCTCGTTGTCTCTCTCGTTGTCTTTCTCTCGTTGTCTCTCTCTCTCTCTCGTTGTCTTTCTCTTGTAGTCTTTCTCTCTCTCTCTCTCTCTCTCTCTCTCTCTCTCTCTCTCTCTCATTGTCTTTCTCGTTGTCTTTCATCTCTCTCTCTCTCTCTCTCTCTCTCTCCCTCTCTCTCTCTCTCGTTGTCTTTCTCTCGTTGTCTCTCTCTCTCTCTCTCTCGTTGTCTTTCTCTCTCGTCTCTCTCTCTCTCTCGTTGTCTTTCTCTGTAGTCTTTCTCTCTCTCTCTCCCTCTCTCTCTCCCTCTCTCTCTCTCTCTCGTTGTCTTTCTCTCGTTGTCTCTCTCTCTCTCTGTCTCTCTCTCTCTCTCTCTCTCTCTCTCTCTTGCTCGTTGTCTTTCTCTCTCTCTCTCTGTTTTCTCCTCTCTCTCTCTCTCTCTCTGTCTCGTTGTCTTTCTCACTCTCTCGTTGTTCTTTCTCTCTCTCTCTCTGTCTCGTTGTCCCTCTCTCTCTCTCTCGTTGTCTTTCTCTCGTTGTCTCTCTCTCTCTCTCTCTCTGCTGTCTTTCTCTCGTTGTCTCTCTCTCTCTCTCGTTGTCTTTCTCTCGTTGTCTTTCATCTCTCTCTCTCTCTCTCTCTTTCTCTCTCTCTCTCTCTCTCTCTCTCTCTCTGTCTCGTTGTCTCTCTCTCTCTCTCTCTCTCTCTCTGTCTCGTTGTCTTTCTCACTCTCTCGTTGTCTTTCTCTCTCTCTCTCTTTCTCTCTCTCACTCTCTCTCTGTCTCGTTGTCTTTCTCACTCTCTCGTTGTTTTCTCTCTCTCTCTCTATCTCGTTGTCTCTCTCTCTCTCTCTCTCTCTCTGTCTCGTTGTCTTTCTCACTCTCTCGTTGTCTTTCTCTCTCTCACTAAAGTTTAGCGCCATTACTTTATTACATTGCTCAACATTGCTAACCATTTTCTTAACATTTGTCATAATTAGTTAAAGCAGTGTATTTGTATCAGCCTCGTCGGACTGCATATTTTCCAACATTTTATTCAAATCTGAAAATGTGAAGCCACGCCCATTTTCTGAAGAATTGTATGATGGGCCCTAAATAGTGTCCACTGCTTGTATACTTGGAAGATGAAGAAAACGGAAGAAAACGCTTTAGAACAACAATAACAAATATACAGCGGCAAG
>NW_027011990.1:15000-21273 GCF_036934945.1 Oncorhynchus masou masou | reverse complement strand
CTTACTCAGCGTGTATCTCTTCTCTTTGTTCTAGTACCAGTCGGCAGGCCAGATAGTACCAGTCAGCTGGCCAGATAGTACCAGTCGGCCGGGCCAGATAGTACCAGTTGGCAGGCCAGATAGTACCAGTCAGCCGGGCCAGATAGTACCAGTCAGCAGGCCAGATAGTACCAGTCAGCAGGCCAGATAGTACCAGTCAGCAGGCCAGATTGTACCAGTTGGCAGGCCAGATAGTACCAGTCAGCAGGCCAGATTGTACCAGTCAGCAGGCCAGATAGTACCAGTCAGCAGGCCAGATTGTACCAGTTGGCAGGCCAGATAGTACCAGTCAGCAGGCCAGATTGTACCAGTCAGCAGGCCAGATAGTACCAGTCAGCAGGCCAGATAGTACCAGTCAGCAGGCCAGATAGTACCAGTCGGCCGGGCCAGATAGTACCAGTCGGCCGGGCCAGATAGTACCAGTCAGCAGGCCAGATAGTACCAGTCAGCAGGCCAGATAGTACCAGTCAGCAGGCCAGATAGTACCAGTCAGCAGGCCAGATAGTACCAGTCGGCCGGGCCAGATAGTACCAGTCAGCAGGCCAGATAGTACCAGTCAGCAGGCCAGATAGTACCAGTCGGCAGACTGTTTCAATCTGGTTGACCAATTAAAAGATTGAAATCGCCTACTTATTCATGTGTTTACTTTATTTTTACTATTTTCTACATTGCAGAATAATAGTGAAGACATACAAATTATGAAATAACACATATGGAATCATGTAGTAGCCAAAAAAGTGTTAAACAAATCAAAATGTATTTTACATTTAAGATTCTTCAAAGTAGCCACCCTTTGCCTTGATGACAGCTGTTGTGTCTTTGGCTATGCCGGATTATGTGATATGACTTGCTAATCTATAAAATAATTTCTCCGTAATTAATATCACCTGATTCAGCTAATCATGTAAATGTAATTAACTAGAGAGTCGGGCATCACAATTTTTTTTTTATAGAGCTGTTATCTTCCGAATAAACTCTTAAAGACCTAGTAATATTTTACGTCCATAGCAGTCAACATTAATCTTCATTTTACTTCAGTCTCATCTGAAAGTTGAAAATTCTTGGTTATCTGCAAGAACCCTGGCTAACAATTTGAATCAGCAATGTAAAATTAGGTTTAATCATTTATTTACTAAATACCTAACTAATCACACATACACATAATTAAATCATAACTTGATTACAAATGACGTCATAAAGGAAAATGTCCCTAGCGGGCGGAACAGATATGACAGCTTGTTACACAAAGGAAAAGGGGCGGGGTTGAGTGAAAGAGCGGGAAGACAGGAACAAAGGCGAAGCTGTGCTATTGTAAATACAGTATCTTATACATTCTAAATTACCGCCCATTTGGAAAAGGAAAATGCAATAAATATTTACTCTGAGCTGCGCTTCAGTAGGTTGGTGGTAGATGGAAGGCCGTGTTGCCAAACCGAGTCCTTTGTCCTTTGAATAATGTATCTGGTAGTCAATTGGATATGTTGTAGTAACGTCGTTGTGTGATAGATTGGATACTCTGTCTGTTCCTTCCTAACCTGCGTTTGCAGCTGCGGTCGCTAGGAGGTATCACTTCTGTAGTGAATAAGAGTTCAAATTTCATACCATTCGCAACCAAAGCTCAGGCTGATGTTGGCTTTGTTCTGAACCATTCTGACATAGGACCGTCACACACACATATCCTCGGAACAGGAAGCTCTATTGTCGTCAGTGGCTTATATAGGAAGGGAGAAAAGGGGTGTGTGTCATAGTTTACAACCTCTGTCTCTTCACGTGGGCGGGCCACTGAGTGAGCAGCCCTATCTTATGAAAACCCACATCTCACATTTTAGAAGCTAAAATCACATTTCATCCTATCACAAATAATTTCATATTCAAACATTTAAATTGAACAACAATTCCATGTGAATACGATAACTCTGATGTGTAGACTTTCCACTGTAGAGTTTATGTCATCTTATCATTGATGAGAATGTCTCAGATGACATCCGAACTGACATCATATTCATTAAGTACCACCGCATATGTTCCATTGTTCGAATTACCAGAATATAGTTCATTTCCACCCACATTCTGACATTCCCAAGGGGAATGTTAACCAAGGGGTTTTGCAAATGTAACCTCAGTAGGGTAGAGATGAAAAAGGGGGAGGAGGTATTTATGACTGTCATAAACCTACCCCCAGACCAAAGTCATGACACAGCTTTGCACACTCTTGGCATTCTCTCGACCAGCTTCATTAGGTAGTCATCTGGAATGCATTTCAATTAACAGGTGAGTCTTGTTAAATGCAAATTTGTGGATTTTCTTTCCGTCTTAACGCGTTTGAGCCAATCGGTTGTGTTGTGACAAGGTAGGGGTGGTGTACAGAAGAGCCCTATTTGGTAACAGACCAAGTCCATATTATGGCAAGAACAGCTCAAATAAGCAAAGAGAAATGACAGCTCCATCATTAATTTAAGAAAAGATGATAAGTCAATCCAGAAAAATGAACTTCAAAGTTTCTTCAAGTGCAGTCGCAAAAACCATCAAGGGCTATGATGAAACTGGCTCTCATGAGGACCGACACAGGAAAGGAAGACCCAGAGGTACCTCTGCTGTGGTATGATGAAACTGGCTCTCATGAGGACCGACACAGGAAAGGAAGACCCAGAGGTACCTCTGCTGTGGTATGATGAAACTGGCTCTCATGAGGACCGACACAGGAAAGGAAGACCCAGAGTTACCTCTGCTGTGGTATGATGAAACTGGCTCTCATGAGGACCGACACAGGAAAGGAAGACCCAGAGGTACCTCTGCTGTGGTATGATGAAACTGGCTCTCATGAGGACCGACACAGGAAAGGAAGACCCAGAGGTACCTCTGCTGCAGAGGACACGTTCACCTCAGTTAACTGCACCTCAGATTGCAGCCCAAATAAATACTTCACAGAGTTCAAGTAACAGACACATCTCAACATCAACTGTTCAGAGGAGACGTGAATCAGGCCTTTTTAGGTTACTACATGATTCCATGTGTTATTTCATAGTTTCGATGTCTTCACTATTATTCTACAGTGTAGGAAATAGTGAAAATAAAGGAAAACCCTTGAATGAGTCAGTGTTTCCAAACTTTTGACTGGTACTGTGTACAGTCGTGGCCAAAAGTTTTGAGAATTACACAAATATAAATGTTCACAAAGTCTGCTGTCTCAGTGTCTTTAGGTATTTTCTGTCAGATGTTACTATTGAATACTGAAGTATAATTACAAGCATTTCATAAGTGTCAAAGGCTTTTATTGACAATTACATGAAGTTGATGCAAAGAGTCAATATTTGCAGTGTTGACCCTTCTTTTTCAAGACCTCTGTAATGCTGCCAATTAACTCCTGGGCCTCATCCTGACTGATGGCAGCCCATTCTTGCATAATCAATGCTTGGAGTTTGTCAGAATTGTGGGTTTTTGTTTGTCCATCCGCCTCTCAATGGGATTAAGGTCTGGGGAGTTTCCTGGCGATGGACCCAAAATATCAATGTTTTGTTCCCCGAGCCACTTAGTTATCACTTTTGCCTTATGCCAAGGTGCTCCATAATTCTGGAAAAGGCATTGGTCATCACCAAACTGATCCTGGATGGTTGGGAGAAGTTGCTCTCGGAGGATGTGTTGGTACCATTCTTTATTCATGGCTGTGTTCTTAGGCAAAATTGTTAGTGAGCCCACTCCCTTGGCTGAGAAGCAACCCCACACATGAATGGTCTCTGGATGCTTTACTGTTGGGATGTCACAGGACTGATGGTAGCGCTCACCTTGTCTTCTCCAGACAAGCTTTTTCCGGATGCCCTAAACAATCGGAAAGGGATTCATCAGAGAAAATGACTTTACCCCAGTCCTCAGCAGTCCAATCCCTGTACCTTGCAGAATATCAGTCTGTAAATTATGTTTTCCTGGAGAAAAATGGCTTCTTTGCTGCCCTTCTTGACACCAGGCCATCCTCCAAAGTCTTCGCCTCACAGTACGTGCAGATGCACTCACACCTGCCTGCTGTCATTCCTGAGCAAGCTCTGTACTGGTGGTGCCCCGATCCCACAGCTGAATCAACTTTAGGAGACGGGCCTGGTGCTTGCTGGACTTTCTTGGGCGCCCTGAAGCATTCTTCACAACAATTCAACCGCTCTCCTTGAAGTTCTTGATGATCCAATAAATGGTTGATTTAGGTGCGATCTTACTGGCAGCAATATCGTTGCCTGTGAAGCCCTTTTTGTGCAAAGCAATTATTATATTATTTTGAATTTTTTTCATAATTTTTTTAATTTAGAAGAAAAGTAATTCATCCTCAACGTCACATGGTCTCCTCCAGGACGTGGACATGAACATATTGGATCCTCTCTGTTCTTCTCTTTCCTCAGCCCACTGCTCTCCTCTCTCTCTCTCTCTGTCGCCAGAAATACGCCCACCAGCCTGGTTTAGTGTGCCCACTTTCATCCAATCACGACAAAGAGCTTGGCACCAGAACACACACACGTGACTTCCCATTCCAGGGTTACCACATCATATGAAGTTACCACATCATATGAAGAACACTATGTTACTTCCTGTTCCAGGGTTACCAGGTTTCCACATCATATGAAGAACACTATGTTACTTCCTGTTCCAGGGTTACCACATCATATGAAGAAGACTATGTTACTTCCTGTTCCAGAGTTACCACATCATATGAAGAACACTATGTTACTTCCTGTTCCAGGGTTACCACATCATATGAAGCACACTATGTTACTTCCTGTTCCAGGGTTACCAGGTTACCACATCATATGAAGAACACTATCTTACTTCCTGTTCCAGGGTTACCACATCATATGAAGTTACCACATCATATGAAGAACACTATGTTACTTCCTGTTCCAGGGTTACCAGGTTTCCACATCATATGAAGAACACTATGTTACTTCCTGTTCCAGGGTTACCACATCATATGAAGAAGACTATGTTACTTCCTGTTCCAGGGTTACCACATCATATGAAGCACACTGTCTTACTTCCTGTTCCAGGGTTACCACATCATATGAAGAACACTATGTTACTTCCTGTTCCAGGGTTACCACATCATATGAAGCACACTATGTTACTTCCTGTTCCAGGGTTACCACATCATATGAAGAACAATATGTTACTTCATGTTCCAGGGTTACCAGGTTACCACATCACATGAAGAACACTATGTTACTTCCTGTTCCAGGGTTACCACATCATATGAAGAACACTATGTTACTTCCTGTTCCAGGGTTACCACATCATATGAAGAACACTATGTTACTTCCTGTTCCAGGGTTACCACATCATATGAAGAACACTATCTTACTTCCTGTTCCAGGGTTACCACATCATATGAAGAACACTATGTTACTTCCTGTTCCAGGGTTACCACATCATATGAAGAACACTATGTTACTTCCTGTTCCAGGGTTACCAGGTTACCACATCATATGAAGAACACTATCTTACTTCCTGTTCCAGGGTTACCACATCATATGAAGAACACTATGTTACTTCCTGTTCCAGGGTTACCACATCATATGAAGAACACTATGTTACTTCCTGTTCCAGGGTTAACAGGTTACCACATCATATGAAGAACACTACGTTACTTCCTGTTCCAGAGTTACCACATCATATGAAGAACGCTATGTTACTTCCTGTTCCAGGGTTACCAGGTTACCACATCATATGAAGAACACTATCTTACTTCCTGTTCCAGGGTTACCACATCATATGAAGAACACTATGTTACTTCCTGTTCCAGAGTTACCACATCATATGAAGTACACTATGTTACTTCCTGTTCCAGAGTTACCACATCATATGAAGAACGCTATGTTACTTCCTGTTCCAGGGTTACCAGGTTACCACATCATATGAAGAACACTACGTTACTTCCTGTTCCAGAGTTACCACATCATATGAAGAACGCTATGTTACTTCCTGTTCCAGGGTTACCAGGTTACCACATCATATGAAGAACACTACGTTACTTCCTGTTCCAGAGTTACCACATCATATGAAGAACGCTATGTTACTTCCTGTTCCAGGGTTACCAGGTTACCACATCATATGAAGAACACTATCTTACTTCCTGTTCCAGGGTTACCACATCATATGAAGAACACTATGTTACTTCCTGTTCCAGAGTTACCACATCATATGAAGAACACTATGTTACTTCCTGTTCCAGAGTTACCACATCATATGAAGAACAATATG
>NW_027011990.1:0-12500 GCF_036934945.1 Oncorhynchus masou masou | reverse complement strand
GATGTAACCCACCCACTTTGCCCAAGCACAGCCCCACACCACTAGAGAGTATCTTCAGCCACCAACACCATCCTGAGACCAAGGCTGAGTACAGCCCTACAAAGATCTCCGCCACAGCCCAACCCAAGGGGGGCCAACCCAGGTGGAAGATCATCAATGACTCAACCCATCCAAGTGGCGCGCACCCCTCCTAGGGACGGTATGAAAGAGCCTAGTAAGCCAGTGACTCAGCCCCTGTAATAGGGTTAGAGGCAGAATCCCAGTGGAAAGAGGGGAACCGGCCCCAGGCAGAGACAGCAAGAGGCGGTTCGTTGCTCCAGAGCCTTTTCCGTTCACCTTCCCACTCTGGGCCAGACTACCTCAATCATGACCCACTGAAGATGAGTCTTCAGTAAAGACTTAAAGTGAAGAGACGAGTTTGCGTCTCTTACATGGGTAGGCAGGCCATTCCTGGAGTAGGTAATAATGTTAAGTAATAATGGTAGGTATTAATGGTAGGTATTAATGGTAGTTAATAACAGTAGGTAATAATGGTAGGTAATAACAGTAGGTAATAATGGTAGTTAATAACAGTAGGTAATAATGGTAGGTAATAACAGTAGGTAATAATGGTAGGTAATAATGGTAGGTATTAATGGTAGGTATTAATGGTAGGTAATACTGGTAGGTAATAACAGTAGGTAATAATGGTAGTTAATAACAGTAGGTAATAATGGTAGGTAATAACAGTAGGTAATAATGGTAGGTAATAATGGTAGGTAATAATGGTAATTAATAACAGTAGGTAATAATGGTAGATAATAACAGTAAGTAATGATGGTAGGTAATAACAGTAGGTAATACTGATAGGTAATAATGGTAGGTAATAACAGTAGGTAATAATGGTAGTTAATAATGGTAGTTAATGTTACGCACACCTCTATGAGACAGGGAAAGCAACACCCTGCTACAACTCAACTCTCCGTGAAGTGAAAGAGGTATGGACTGTAGGTGTGAGTAAGGATGACAACAGGCAGAATGTGGTACCGTTTACAAGGACTTTATTCCTTTACACGGTAATATGGGGAAAAGGGGCTGGACGGAACCAAAGCAAAGAAAGTAAATCTCAAAGCCCCCTCTCCTATCTTACCTGCCCTACCCCTAACCTACCTTACCTGCCTACCCACTACTTACCTGACCTACCTTACCTGCCTACCCACTACTTACCTAACCTTCCCTCTCCTATCTTACCTGCTAACCTAATACCCACCTAATTTAGCACCACCTGGTGCTAACCAGAATACAGGGGTGGTCCGCCCAGGTCTTACCTAGTGTACCTAGACAGTGAATAAACTTCACGGGTATATGTATCCCAGTCGGGCCTCTTGGCTAAACACTCCCTAGGTGCCTTCCCTTTCCCCCTGGGAACAAATGAAAAAAGGAGAACAAATAATTTCTCAAACAAACTAAGAAACAAAGGACATCAAATAAGCTCTATGGGAACAACAAACTCACATAACATACCAACTGCTACCAACAACATACATATTAAATTATCCACAGCCTCCTCTCTCTGCAATGACCTCCCTCACATTCAATCTCTCTGCCATGACCTCCCTCACATTCAATCTCTCTGCAATGACCTCCCTCACATTCAATCTCTCTGCAGTGACCTCCCTCACATTCAATCTCTCTGCAATGACCTCCCTCACATTCAATCTCTCAGCAATGACCTCCCTCACATTCAATCTCTCAGCAATGACCTCCCTCACATTCAATCTCTCTGCAATGACCTCCCAGCAATTATCTTCCTCCTGAACAGAACACTGGCTTTTATGTAGCTTCAGAATTAATGGGTAATTGGAGACAGCTGCGTCTTGACGAGGGGGCGGGGTCAGCTCTCCAAATAGCCATGGAGTCGACCAATCAGCTGCTTGAGGGATTTCAGGAAGCCATTTCCTGAAATAAACACATGCAAATACACAAACTACAACACAAACTGGGGGAACGTAACAGTTAATAACAGTAGGTATTAATGGTAGGTAATAATGGCAGGTATTAACGTAGGTAATAAAGTTAGTTAACAATGGTATGCAATATCAGTAGGTAATAATGGTAGTTATTACCAGTAGGTAATAATGGTAGTTAATACCGGTAGTTAATAATGGTATGTGATAATGGTAGGTAATAATGGTAGTTAATACCAGTAGGTAATAATGGTAGTTAATACCAGTAGTTAATAATGGTAGTTAATACCGGTAGTTAATAATGGTATGTGATAATGGTAGGTATTAATGGTAGTTAATAATGGTAGGCATTAATGGCAGGTAATAATGGTAGGTAATAACAGTATGTAATAATGGTAGTTAATAATGGTAGGTAATATTGACAGAGTAATAATGTTAGGTAATAACAGTAGGAAATAATGGTAGTTAATAATGGTAGGTAATACCAGTAGGTAATAATGACAGGTAATAATGGTAGGTAACAATGACAGGTAATAATGGCAGGTCATAATGGTAGTTAATAATGGTGATGATAAAGGTAGGTAATAATGGTAGGTAATAACAGTATGTAATAATGGTAGGTTATAATGGTAGGTATTAATGGCAGGTAATAATGGTAGGTAATAACAGTAGGTAATAATGGTGGTGTTAATGGTAGGTAATAATGACAGGTAATAACAGTAGGCAATAACAGTAGGTAATAATGGTAGGTAATAATGACAGGTACAATGGTAGGTAATAACAGTAGGTAATAATGGTAGGTAATAATGACAGGTAATAATGGTATGTAATAACAGTAGGTAATAATGGTAGGTTATAACAGTGGGTAATAATGGTAGGTATTAATGACAGGTAATAATGGTAGGTAATAATGTTAGGTAATAATGACAGGTAATAACAATAGGTAATAATGGTAGTTAATAATGGTAGGTAATAATGGTAGTTAATAATGGTAGGTAATAATGACAGGTAATAACAGTAGGTAATAATGGTACGTAATAATGACAGGTAATAACAGTTGGTAATAATGGTAGTTAATAAAGGTAGGTAATAATGACAGGTAATAACAGTAGGTAATAATGGTAGGTAATAATGGTAGGTAATAATGACAGGTAATAATGGTAGGTAATAACAGTAGGTGATAATGGTAGGTAATAACGGTAGGTAATAACAGTGGGTAATAATGGTAGGTAATAATGACAGGTAATAATGGTAGGTAACAGTGGGTAATAATGGTAGGTAATAATGACAGGTAATAACAGTAGGTAATAATGTTAGGTAATAATGGTAGTTAATAATGGTATGTGTTAATGGTAGTTAATAATGGTATGTGATAATGGTAGTTAATAATGGTAGTTAATAATAGTCGTTATTCATGGTAGGTAATAATGGTAGTTAATAATGGTAGTTAATAATAGTCATTATTAATGGTAGGTAACAATGGTAGTTAATAATGGTATGTGATAATGGTAGTTAATAATGGTATGTGATAATGGTAGTTAATAATGGTAGTTAATAATAGTCGTTATTAATGGTAGGTATGTGGTAGTTAATAATAGTCGTTATTAATGGTAGGTAATAATGCTATGTAATAATTATATATAATGATAATTAATTATGAGGAGTCCATTCCTCTGCACCAGTGATGTGAAGAGAAAAAAAAACACCAGTGAGTCAGTCCGTCCCATGCAGGTCTACTGGACACAACAAAACAACAACAAAAACTGTCTTGTATGTGTGGGAGTGTGTTTATATGTGTGTGTGTGTGTGTGATCAAGTGTGTCTGTGCGTGTGTGTGTATATGTGTGTGTTTACGTGTGTGTTTGTGTGTTTGAGTGTGTGTTCACGTGTGTCTGTGCGTGTGCTTGTGCCATGTGTGCTTGTGTGTGTTTTTGCATGTTTGCGCGTGTGTGTGTCGCTGGTGGCCGTGGTGATTCAGAGGGAGACGAGGGACTAATCCAACTCCCTCGGGAGAAGATAGAGGGAGCGGACAAAGTCACCAGGTAGAGACAGAGGACAGCACAGCGACACACACACACACAGGATCCACTGCTGCTACTGTGGAGTGGAGGCCTTTGATGACAGTTGGTGTTTTGAGGTGGACTCTCTCTCTCTCTCTCTCTCTCTCTCTCTCTCTCTCTCTCTCTCTCTCTCTCTCTCTACTACAACAGACAGAGGTAACAGTCTCTCTCTCTCTCTCTCCACTACAACAGACAGAGGTAACAGTCTCTCTCTCTCTCTAACCACTACAACAGACAGAGGTAACAGTCTCTCTCTCTCTAACCACTACAACAGACAGAGGTAACAGTCTCCCTCTCTAACCACTACAACAGACAGAGGTAACAGTCTCTCTCTCTAACCACTACAACAGACAGAGGTAACAGTCTCTCTCTCTCTAACCACTACAACAGACAGAGGTAACAGTCTCTCTCTCTCTAACCACTACAACAGACAGAGGTAACAGTCTCTCTCTCTAACCACTACAACAGACAGAGGTAACGGTCTCCCTCTCTAACCACTACAACAGACAGAGGTAACGGTCTCTCTCTCTCTCTCTAACCATTACAACAGACAGAGGTAACAGTCTCTCTCTCTCTAACCACTACAACAGACAGAGGTAACAGTCTCTCTCTCTAACCACTACAACAGACAGAGGTAACGGTCTCCCTCTCTAACCACTACAACAGACAGAGGTAACAGTCTCTCTCTCTCTCTCTAACCACTACAACAGACAGAGGTAACAGTCTCCCTCTCTAACCACTACAACAGACAGAGGTAACGGTCTCTCTCTCTCTCTCTAACCACTACAACAGACAGAGGTAACAGTCTCCCTCTCTCTAACCACTACAACAGACAGAGGTAACAGTCTCCCTCTCTCTAACCACTACAACAGACAGAGGTAACAGTCTCCCTCTCTAACCACTACAACAGACAGAGGTAACAGTCTCTCTCTCTCTAACCACTACAACAGACAGAGGTAACAGTCTCTCTCTCTCTCTAACCACTACAACAGACAGAGGTAACAGTCTCCCTCTCTCTCTAACCACTACAACAGACAGAGGTAACAGTCTCTCTCTCTCTCTAACCACTACAACAGAGGTAACAGTCTCTCTCTCTCTCTAACCACTACAACAGACAGGGGTAACAGTCTCCCTCTCTCTCTAACCACTACAACAGACAGAGGTAACAGTCTCTCTCTCTAACCACTACAACAGACAGAGGTAACAGTCTCCCTCTCTAACCACTACAACAGACAGAGGTAACAGTCTCCCTCTCTAACCACTACAACAGACAGAGGTAACAGTCTCTCTCTCTAACCACTACAACAGACAGAGGTAACAGTCTCCTCTCTAACCACTACAACAGACAGAGGTAACAGTCTCCCTCTCTAACCACTACAACAGACAGAGGTAACAGTCTCCTCTCTCCTAACCACTACAACAGACAGAGGTAACAGTCTCCTCTCTAACCACTACAACAGACAGAGGTAACAGTCTCTCTCTCTCTAACCACTACAACAGACAGGGGTAACAGTCTCTCTCTCTCTCTAACCACTACAACAGACAGAGGTAACAGTCTCTCTCTCTCTAACCACTACAACAGACAGAGGTAATAGTCTCCTCTCTTAACCACTACAACAGACAGAGGTAACAGTCTCTCTCTCTAACCACTACAACAGACAGAGGTAACAGTCTCCTCTCTAACCACTACAACAGACAGAGGTAACAGTCTCTCTAACCACTACAACAGACAGAGGTAACAGTCTCTCTCTCTCTCTAACCACTACAACAGACAGATGCAACTGTCTCTTCCTCTAACCACTACAACAGACAGAGTTACCAGCTCTCTCTCTCTAACCACTACAAACAGACAGAGGCACCTCTCTCTCTCTAACTACTCACAACAGACAGAGGTAACTGTCTCTCTCTCTCTAACTACACTACAACAGACAGAGGTAACTGTCTCTTCTAACCACTACAACAGACAGAGGTAACTGTCTCTCTCTAACCACTACAACAGACAGAGGTAACAGTCTCCTCTCTAACCACTACAACAGACAGAGGTAACTGTCTCTCTCTAACCACTACAACAGACAGAGGTAACAGTCTCTCTCTCTAACCACTACAACAGACAGAGGTAACAGTCTCTCTCTCTAACCACTACAACAGACAGAGGTAACAGTCTCTCTTAACCACTACAACAGACAGAGGTAACAGTCTCTCTCTCTCTAACCACTACAACAGACAGAGGTAACAGTCTCTCTCTCTCTCTAACCACTACAACAGACAGAGGTAACAGTCTCTTCTAACCACTACAACAGACAGAGAGTAACAGTCTCTCTCTCTCTAACCACTACAACAGACAGGGTAACAGTCTTCTCTCTCTCCTAACCACTACAACAGACAGAGGTAACAGTCTCCTCTCTCTAACCACTACAACAGACAGAGGTAACAGTCTCCCTCTCTAACCACTACAACAGACAGAGGTAACAGTCTCTAACCACTACAACAGACAGAGGTAACAGTCTCCTCTCTAACCACTACAACAGACAGAGTAACAGTCTCTCTTAACCACTACAACAGACAGAGGTAACAGTCAGTCTCTCTCTCTAACCACTACAACAGACAGAGGTAACCCTGTCTCTCTCTCTAACCACTACAACAGACAGAGTTAACAGTCTCTCTTCTAACTACTACAACAGACAGAGGTAACTCTCTCTCTAACCACTACAACAGACAGAGGTAACTGTCTCTCTCTCTAACCACTACAACAGACAGAGGTAACTGTCTCTCTCTAACCACTACAACAGACAGAGGTAACTGTCTCTCTCTCTAACCACTACAACAGACAGAGGTAACAGTCTTCCCTCTAACCACTACAACAGACAGAGGTAACTGTCTCTCTCTAACCACTACAACAGACAGAGGTAACTGTCTCTCTCTCTAACCACTACAACAGACAGAGGTAACTCTCTCTCTCTCTAACCACTACAACAGACAGAGGTAACAGTCTCTCTCTCTCTCTAACCACTACAACAGACAGAGGTAACAGTCTCCATCTCTAACCACTACAACAGACAGAGGTAACAGGTTGTACCACAGCTGACTGAGTGGTCAGAATTGAGCCTTTAAAGCCAGAGGGACCGCCTGCAGGATGGACAGATGTCCTACAGATGTCATGCGGCCAATCTCAGCCTGTGGATTTAGGGATTCAAACATTCACTAGACTTTTTATTCGTTGTTTAGTCTAATCTCATCTTTAAGCTCAGACAAGGACTACCTATCGATATTATTAGTTGCTCTTATAAAAGAAAATCTCAAAAAACCCTGAAATCTTACATGATAAAAATGTAATTATCGTTCCTGGTCCCAGCTCCACAGGGGCATAACTATAATCTCTGTCTCCAATAGTTACATTGGGGTGTAAAATGGTGCCCTGGGCAAGGCCATAGTATTTATGGGCCTTCCAAAAAATGCCTTCCGTTTTTTCAAATGATCTGCCCTAAGGCCCCTAAAGACACCGCTATCCATGGCAACCCATGGGCCCTGGTCTAAAGTAAAGTACCCCTACTAACCCTATGGGCCCTGGTCTAAAGTAGTACCCTACTAACCCTATGGGCCCTGGTCTAGTAGTACACTACTAACCCTATGGGCCCTGGTCTAAAGTAATACACTACTACACTACTAACCCTATGGGCCCTGGTCTAAAGTAGTACCCTATTAACCCTAGGGCCCTGGTCTAAAGTAGTACATTACTAACCATATGGGCCCTGGTCTAAAGTAGTACCTCTACTAACCCTATGGGCCCTGGTCTAAAGTAGTACCTCATTAACCCTATGGGCCCTGGTCTAAAGTAGTACCTTACTAAACCTATGGGCCCTGGTCTAAAGTAGCACTACTAACCCTATGGGCTCCTGGTCTAAAGTAGTACCCTACTAACCCTATTGGCCCTGGCTCAAAGTAGTACCCTACAACCCTATGGACCTCGGTCTAAAGTAGTACACTATGAACCATTTGGGCTCTGGTCTAAAGTAGTACCACTAACCCTATGGGCCCTATTCAAAGTAGTACCCTACTAACTCTATGGGCCCTGGTCTAAAGTAGTACCCTAATAACCCTATGGGCCCTGGTCTAAAGTAGTACCCTGTTAACCCTATGGGCCCTGGTCTAAAGTAGTACCCTACTAACCCTATGGGCCCTGGTCTAAAGTAGTACCCTACTAACCCTATGGAACCTGGTCTAAAATAGGACCCTACTAACCCTATGGTCCCTGGCCCAAAGAACACTACTACACTACTAACAATATGGGCCCTGGTCTAAAGTAGTACCCTACTAACCCTATGGGCCCTGGTCTAAAGTAGTACACTACTAACCCTATGTGCCCTGGTCTAAAGTAGTACCCTACAACCCTATGGGCCCTGGTCTAAAGTAGTACCCTACTAACCCTATGGGCCCTGGTCTAAAGTAGTACCCTACTAACCCTATGGAACTTGGTCTAAAATAGGACCCCATTGGATCCTATGGGCCCTGGTCTAAAGTAGTACACTACTACACTACTAACAATATGGGCCCTGGTCTAAAGTAGTACCCTACTAACCCTATGGGCCCTGGTCTAAAGTAGTACACTACTAACCCTATGTGCCCTGGTCTAAAGTAGTACCCTACTAACCCTATGGGCCCTGGTCTAAAGTAGTACCCTACTAACCCTATGGGCCCTGGTCTAAAGTAGTACCCTACTAACCCTATGGGCCCTGGTCTAAAGTAGTACACTACTAACCCTATGGGCCCTGGTCTAAAGTAGTACACTACTAACCCTATGGGCCCTGGTCTAAAGTAGTACCCTACTAACCCTATGGGCCCTGGTCTAAAGTAGTACACTACTACACTACTAACAATATGGGCCCTGGTCTAAAGTAGTACCCTACTAACCCTATGGGCCCTGGTCTAAAGTAGTACACTACTAACCCTATGTGCCCTGGTCTAAAGTAGTACCCTACTAACCCTATGGGCCCTGGTCTAAAGTAGTACCCTACTAACCCTATGGGCCCTGGTCTAAAGTAGTACCCTACTAACCCTATGGGCCCTGGTCTAAAGTAGTACACTACTAACCCTATGGGCCCTGGTCTAAAGTAGTACACTACTAACCCTATGGGCCCTGGTCTAAAGTAGTACCCTACTAACCCTATGGGCCCTGGTCTAAAGTAGTACCCTGCTAACCCTATGGTCCCTGGTCTAAAGTAGTACCCTACTAACCCTATGGGCCCTGGTCTAAAGTAGTACCCTACTAACCCTATAGGCCCTGGTCTACAGTAGTACACTACTAACCCTATGGGCCCTGGTCTAAAGTGGTACCCTACTAACCCTATGGTTCCTGGTCTAAAGTAGTACCCTACTAATCCTATGGGCCCTGGTCTAAAGTAGTACCCTACTAACCCTATGGGCCCTGGTCTAAAGTAGTGCACTACTAACCCTATGGGCCCTGGTCTAAAGTAGTACCCTACTACCCCTATGGGTCCTGGTCTAAAGTAGTACCCTACTAACCCTATGGGCCCTGGTCTAGTACCCTACTAATCCTATGGGCCCTGGTCTAAAGTAGTGCACTATTAACCCTATGGGCCCTGGTCTAGTACCCTACTAATCCTATGGGCCCTGGTCTAAAGTAGTACCCTACTAACCCTAAGGGCCCTGGTCTAAAGTAGTACCCTACTAACCCTATGGGCCCTGGTCTAAAGTAGTGCACTACTAACCCTATGGGCCCTGGTCTAAAGTAGTACCCTACTAACCGTATGGGCCCTGGTCTAAAGTAGTACACTACTAACCCTATGTTCCCTGGTCTAAAGTAGTACCCTACTAACCCTATGGGCCCTGGTCTAGTACCCTACTAATCCCTATGGTCCCTGGTCTAAAGTAGTGCACTACTAACCATATGCACTGGTCTAAAGTAGTACCCTACTAACCCTATGGCCCCTGGTCTAAAGTAGTACCCTACTAACCCTATGGGCCCTGGTCTAGTACCCTACTAATCCTATGGTCCCTGGTCTAAAGTAGTACCCTACTAACCCTATGGGCCCTGGTCTAGTACCCTACTAATCCTATGGTCCCTGGTCTAAAGTAGTACCCTACTAACCCTATGGCCCCTGGTCTAAAGTAGTACACTACTAACCCTATGGCCCCTGGTCTAAAGTAGTACACTACTAACCCTATGGCCCCTGGTCTAAAGTAGTACACTACTAACCCTATGGCCCCTGGTCTAAAGTAGTACCCTACTAATCCTATGGGCCCTGGTCTAAAGTAGTACCCTACTAACCCTATGGGCCCTGGTCTAAAGTAGTACCCTACTAACCCTATGGGCCCTGGTCTAAAGTAGTACCCTACTAACCCTATGGGCCCTGGTCTAAAGTAGTACACTACTAACCCCATGGGCTCTGGTCTAAAGTAGTGCACTACTAACCCTATGGGCCCTGGTCTACAGTAGTACACTACTACACTACTAACCCTATGGGCCCTGGTCTAAAGTAGTACACTACTACACTACTAACCCTATGGGCCCTGGTCTAAAGTAGTACACTACTACACTACTAACCCTATGGGTCCTGGTCTAAAGTAGTACACTACTAACCCTATGGGCTCTGGTCTAAAGTAGTATCCTACTAACCCTATGAACCCTGGTCTAAAGTAGTGCACTACTAACCCTATGGGCCCTGGTCTAAAGTAGTACCCTACTAACCCTATGGGCCCTGGTCTAAAGTAGTACCCTACTAACCCTTTGGCCCTGGTCTAAAGTAGTACACTACTACACTACTAACCCTATGGGCCCTGGTCTAAAGTAGTACCCAACTAACCCTATGGGCCCTGGTCTAAAGTAGTACCCTACCTACCCTATGGGCCCTGGTCTAAAGTAGTACCCTACTAACCCTATGGGCCCTGGTCTAAAGTAGTACACTACTAACCCTATGGGCCCTGGTCTAAAGTAGTACCCTACCTACCCTATGGGCCCTGGTCTAAAGTAGTACCCTACTAACCCTATGGGCCCTGGTCTAAAGTAGTACCCTACTAACCCTATGGGCCCTGGTCTAAAGTAGTACATTACTAACCCTATGGGCCCTGGTCTAAAGTAGTACCCTACTAACCCTATGGGCCCTGGTCTAAAGTAGTACACTACTACTACTAACCCTATGGGCCCTGTTCTAAAGTAGTGCACTACTAACCCTATAGGCCCTGGTCTAAGTGTTACACCACTACACTACAAACCCTATGGGCCCTGTTCTAAAGTAGTACCCTACTAACCCTATGGGCCCTGGTCTAAAGTAGTACCCTACTAACCCTATGGGCCCTGGTCTAAAGTAGTACCCTACTAACCCTATGGGCCCTGGTCTAAAGTAGTACCCTACTAACCCTATGGGCCCTGGTCTAAAGTAGGACCCTACTAACCCTATTGGCCCTGGTCTAAAGTAGTACACTACTACACTACTAACCCTATGGGCCCTGTTCTAAAGTAGTGCACTACTAACCCTATGGGCCATGGTCTAAAGTAGTACACTACTACTACTAACCCTATGGGCCCTGTTCTAAAGTAGTGCACTACTAACCCTATGGGCCCTGGTCTAAAGTGTTACACTACTAACCCTATGGGCCCTGGTCTAAAGTAGTTAACTACTAACCCTATGGGCCCTGGTCTAAAGTAGTACACTACTACACTACTAACCCTATGGGCCCTGGTCTAAAGTGGTATACTACTACACTACTAACCCTAAGGGCCCTGGTCTAAAGTAAGTACCCTACTAACCCTATGGGTCCTGGTCTAAAGTAAGTATCCTACTAACCCTAAGGGCCCTGGTCTAAAGTAGTACACTACTACACTACTAACCCTATGGGCCCTCGTCTAAAGTAGGACACTACTACACTACTAACCCTATGGGCCCTGGTCTAATGTAGTACACTACTACACTACTAACCCTATGGGCCCTGGTCTAAAGTAGTACCCTACTCCACTACTAACCCTATGGGTCCTTGTCTAAAGTCTCTCCCTCCCTATTCCTCCCTATTCCTCCCTATTCCTCCCTCCCTCCCTCCCTCCCTCCCTCCCTCCCTCCCTCCCTACTCCTATGTCTTCATTCCCTCCCGTCTGTCCTCTACAATCACACTCTGAGAAGCCTTGTGGAGTCTCAGCTCCTGTGACTGGTGGTAACAAAGTGGACAGGGAGGTTGTGGTCTACTAAGATGGGCTGGGGGGAGACATATCACAAAGGACTCATCTCCAAGGATCTTAGAGGTGTGTGTGTGTGTGTGTGTGTGTGTGTGTGTGTGTGTGTGTGTGTGTGTGTGTGTGTGTGTGTGTGTGTGTGTGTGTGTGTGTGTGTGTGTGTGTGTGTGTGTGTGTGTGTGTGTGTGCGCGCATGTCATCTCCACCAGGTGTGGGTATGAATAGTGACCATGGTGATGACAGGTAGAGTGGACATGACAGTATAAACATGAACAGTAGTAGTCATATAACTAGATACTGTACAGTGTTGTA
>NW_027011989.1:0-21291 GCF_036934945.1 Oncorhynchus masou masou | reverse complement strand
CCTGTTCTGTCTACTCTACCTGTATTCACAGTATAACACATTTTCATATAGAATCAGGAATTTGTGAAAATATTTTCTATTAAAATAAAGAAAATTATATTTGCCTCATATATGAAAACATAAATACAAAGGGTTAAAACAGGGCTGAAACCAGCAAACAAACACCTGTTCTGTCTTCTCTACCTGTTCTGTCTACCCTACCTGTTCTGTCTTCTCTACCTGTTCTGTCTTCTCTACCTGTTCTGTCTTCTCTACCTGTTCTGTCTACCCTACCTGTTCTGTCTTCTCTACCTGTTCTGTCTTCTCTACCTGTTCTGTCTACCCTACCTGTTCTGTCTACCCTACCTGTTCTGTCTTCTCTACCTGTTCTGTCTTCTCTACCTGTTCTGTCTACCCTACCTGTTCTGTCTTCTCTACCTGTTCTGTCTTCTCTACCTGTTCTGTCTTCTCTACCTGTTCTGTCTACCCTACCTGTTCTGTCTTCTCTACCTGTTCTGTCTTCTCTACCTGTTCTGTCTTCTCTACCTGTTCTGTCTACCCTACCTGTTCTGTCTACCCTACCTGTTCTGTCTTCTCTACCTGTTCTGTCTTCTCTACCTGTTCTGTCTACCCTACCTGTTCTGTCTTCTCTACCTGTTCTGTCTTCTCTACCTGTTCTGTCTTCTCTACCTGTTCTGTCTACCCTACCTGTTCTGTCTTCTCTACCTGTTCTGTCTTCTCTACCTGTTCTGTCTTCTCTACCTGTTCTGTCTTCTCTACCTGTTCTGTCTTCCTACCTGTTCTGTCTTCTCTACCTGTTCTGTCTTCTCTACCTGTTCTGTCTTCTCTACCTGTTCTGTCTACCCTACCTGTTCTGTCTTCTCTACCTGTTCTGTCTTCTCTACCTGTTCTGTCTTCTCTACCTGTTCTGTCTACCCTACCTGTTCTGTCTTCTCTACCTGTTCTGTCTTCTCTACCTGTTCTGTCTTCTCTACCTGTTCTGTCTACCCTACCTGTTCTGTCTTCTCTACCTGTTCTGTCTTCTCTACCTGTTCTGTCTTCTCTACCTGTTCTGTCTACCCTACCTGTTCTGTCTTCTCTACCTGTTCTGTCTTCCCTACCTGTTCTGTCTTCTCTACCTGTTCTGTCTACCCTACCTGTTCTGTCTACCTCTACCTGTTCTGTCTTCTCTACCTGTTCTGTCTTCTCTACCTGTTCTGTCTTCTCTACCTGTTCTGTCTACCCTACCTGTTCTGTCTTCTCTACCTGTTCTGTCTACCCTACCTGTTCTGTCTTCTCTACCTGTTCTGTCTTCTCTACCTGTTCTGTCTACCCTACCTGTTCTGTCTTCTCTACCTGTTCTGTCTTCTCTACCTGTTCTGTCTACCCTACCTGTTCTGTCTTCTCTACCTGTTCTGTCTTCTCTACCTGTTCT
This sequence comes from Oncorhynchus masou masou, assembly GCF_036934945.1. Taxonomy (NCBI): domain Eukaryota; kingdom Metazoa; phylum Chordata; class Actinopteri; order Salmoniformes; family Salmonidae; genus Oncorhynchus; species Oncorhynchus masou. Next base: position 19,877 of record NW_027011989.1, on the reverse strand, counting down.
GTCTTCTCTACCTGTTCTGTCTTCTCTACCTGTTCTGTCTACCCTACCTGTTCTGTCTTCTCTAACTGTTCTGTCTTCTCTACCTGTTCTGTCTTCTCTACCTGTTCTGTCTACCCTACCTGTTCTGTCTTCTCTACCTGTTCTGTCTTCTCTACCTGTTCTGTCTTCTCTACCTGTTCTGTCTTCTCTACCTGTTCTGTCTTCTCTACCTGTTCTGTCTTCTCTACCTGTTCTGTCTTCTCTACCTGTTCTGTCTACCCTACCTGTTCTGTCTACTCTACCTGTTCTGTCTTCTCTAACTGTTCTGTCTTCTCTACCTGTTCTGTCTTCTCTACCTGTTCTGTCTACCCTACCTGTTCTGTCTTCTCTACCTGTTCTGTCTTCTCTACCTGTTCTGTCTACCCTACCTGTTCTGTCTTCTCTACCTGTTCTGTCTTCTCTACCTGTTCTGTCTTCTCTACCTGTTCTGTCTACCCTACCTGTTCTGTCTACCCTACCTGTTCTGTCTACCCTACCTGTTCTGTCTACCCTACCTGTTCTGTCTTCTCTACCTGTTCTGTCTTCTCTACCTGTTCTGTCTACCCTACCTGTTCTGTCTTCTCTAGCTGTTCTGTCTTCTCTACCTGTTCTGTCTTCTCTACCTGTTCTGTCTACCCTACCTGTTCTGTCTTCTCTACCTGTTCTGTCTTCTCTACCTGTTCTGTCTTCTCTACCTGTTCTGTCTTCTCTACCTGTTCTGTCTTCTCTACCTGTTCTGTCTACTCTAACTGTTCTGTCTTCTCTAACTGTTCTGTCTTCTCTACCTGTTCTGTCTTCTCTACCTGTTCTGTCTACCCCACCTGTTCTGTCTACCCTACCTGTTCTGTCTTCTCTAACTGTTCTGTCTTCTCTACCTGTTCTGTCTTCTCTACCTGTTCTGTCAACCCTACCTGTATTTACCTGTTCTGTCAACCCTACCTGTATTTACCTGTTCTGTCCACCCTACCTGTATTTACCTGTTCTGTCAACCCTACCTGTATTTACCTGTTCTGTCAACCCTACCTGTATTTACATGTTCTGTCAACCCTACCTGTATTTACCTGTTCTGTCTACCCTACCTGTATTTATCTGTTCTGTCTACTCTACCTGTATTTACCTGTTCTGTCTACCCTACCTGTATTCACCTGTTCTGTCTACCCTACCTGTATTTACCTGTTCTGTCTACCCTACCTGTTCTGTCTACCCTACCTGTATTCACCTGTTCTGTCTACTCTACCTGTATTTACCTGTTCTGTCTACTCTACCTGTATTTACCTGTTCTGTCTACTCTACCTGTATTTACCTGTTCTGTCTACCCTACCTGTATTCACCTGTTCTGTCTACTCTACCTGTATTTACCTGTTCTGTCTACTCTACCTGTATTTACCTGTTCTGTCTACCCTACCTGTATTCACCTGTTCTGTCTACTCTACCTGTATTTACCTGTTCTGTCTACCCTACCTGTTCTGTCTACCCTACCTGTTCTGTCTACCCTACCTGTATTCACCTGTTCTGTCTACTCTACCTGTATTTACCTGTTCTGTCTACTCTACCTGTATTTACCTGTTCTATCTACTCTACCTGTATTTACCTGTTCTGTCTACTCTACCTGTATTTACCTGTTCTGTCTACCCTACCTGTTCTGTCTACCCTACCTGTTCTGTCTACCCTACCTGTATTCACCGGTTCTGTCTACTCTACCTGTATTCACCTGTTCTGTCTACCCTACCTGTTCTGTCTACCCTACCTGTATTCACCTGTTCTGTCTACTCTACCTGTATTTACCTGTTCTGTCTACTCTACCTGTATTTACCTGTTCTGTCTACTCTACCTGTATTCACCGGTTCTGTCTACTCTACCTGTATTCACCTGTTCTGTCTACCCTACCTGTTCTGTCTACCCTACCTGTATTCACCTGTTCTGTCTACTCTACCTGTATTTACCTGTTCTGTCTACTCTACCTGTGTTTACCTGTTCTGTCTACTCTACCTGTATTCACCTGTTCTGTCTACTCTACCTGTATTTACCTGTTCTGTCTACCCTACCTGTTCTGTCTACCCTACCTGTTCTGTCTACCCTACCTGTATTCACCGGTTCTGTCTACTCTACCTGTATTCACCTGTTCTGTCTACCCTACCTGTTCTGTCTTCTATACCTGTTCTGTCTACCCTACCTGTTCTGTCTTACCTACCTGTATTTACCTGTTCTGTCTACTCTACCTGTATTTACCTGTTCTGTCTTCCCTACCTGTATTTACCTGTTCTGTCAACCCTACCTGTATTTACCTGCTCTGTCTACCCTACCTGTATTTACCTGTTCTGTCTTCTCTACCTGTATTTACCTGTTCTGTCTACCCTACCTGTATTTACCTGTTCTGTCTACCCTACCTTTATTTACCTGTTCTGTCTTCTCTACCTGTATTCACATGTTCTGTCTTCTCTACCTGTATTCACTTGTTCTGTCTACCCTACCTGTATTCTCCTGTTCTGTCTACTCTACCTGTATTTTCCTGTTCTGTCTACCCTACCTGTACATGTTCTGTCTACCCTACCTGTTCCTTCTCTATCTACCCTACCTGTTCCTGTTCTGTCTACCCTACCTGTACCTGTTCTGTCTACCCTACCTGTACCTGTTCTGTCTACCCTACCTGTATTTACCTGCTCTGTCTAGACTGCCTGCTTTTACCTGCTCTGTCTAGACTTCCTGCACTGACCTGAGAGAGACAGAGAGACAGAGAGACAGAGAGACAGAGAGAGAGAGAGAGAGAGAGAGAGAGACTTTTGACTTTTGGTCTTTCTTTATTGAAATATTCTCAATTCATTTAAAAATCACCCCCCACTCCTAAAATAAAAAAATACAAATATGTCCTGTACTGCATACATGTACCATACTCATCTTTCCATCTACCACATGATACAAATCACCATACACCAAAAACCCTCTCCTACAACCATTATATCCAAAACATCTTCCCCAGCAATACAGACAGCCCCCCAACACCATATCTTTCCTCAAAACATCTCCACACATTTGATCATTTTATAGAACTCAAACTCAACCTAAGGCCCGCAGAGACCATCCCATTAAACAGTAGTAAAGGGTCTGTTATCCCCACCTTTGACCCTGTTCCTCCTTGTTAGCCAAATAGCTAACTTTGCCTGAGCAAACAGAAAATTCAACAAAAACATTTTTCTTTCTCCTTACTTTCGAATACCTGTATCCCATTATAAATATCCCAACAGCAAAAACCACCCCCAACCTGTCACACAGACATTCCAACAGAGACATTAATGGCATTAACCTGGTGCACACAGAAAACACATGAATTACAGTTTCTTTCATTTGACAGAAAGGACACCCTGCCCAATTCCCCGGATCAACCCGTGCCAACGAGCTGTTAGTAGCCAGGGCTCCATGAAAGAACCCTCCACTGGAGGTCCCCTGACCTCTTTGGTACTGGGGGTTTGGCCAGCGCCCTCCATCTAAAACCCACCATACTCTCAAGCCCACATACCCCCTGCCACTGATGTGCCTTCACTCCCTGTTAGGCTCCTAATGTTCCTAACCTTAATGCAGAGGTTGTAGAGGGCTTTACCTCCCACACCCTCAAACTCCTCCAGGCTCCTAATGTTCCTAACCTTAATGCAGAGGTTGTAGAGGGCTGTACCTCCCACACCCTCAAACTCCCCCAGGCTCCTAATGTTCCTAACCTTAATGCAGAGGTTGTAGAGGGCTTTACCTCCCACATCCTCAAACTCCCCCAGGCTCCTAATGTTCCTAACCTTAATGCAGAGGTTGTAGAGGGCTTTACCTCCCACATCCTCAAACTCCCCCAGGCTCCTAATGTTCCTAACCTTAATGCAGAGGTTGTAGAGGGCTTTACCTCCCACATCCTCAAACCCCCCACCGGCTCCTAATGTTCCTTACCTTAATGCAGAGGTTGTAGAGGGCTTTACCTCCCACACCCTCAAACTCCCCCAGGCTCCTAATGTTCCTAACCTTAATGCAGAGGTTGTAGAGGGCTTTACCTCCCACATCCTCAAACTCCCCCAGGCTCCTAATGTTCCTCACCTTAATGCAGAGGTTGTAGAGGGCTTTACCTCCCACATCCTCAAACTCCCCCAGGCTCCTAATGTTCCTAACCTTAATGCAGAGGTTGTAGAGGGCTTTACCTCCCACATCCTCAAACTCCCCCAGGCTCCTAATGTTCCTAACCTTAATGCAGAGGTTGTAGAGGGCTTTACCTCCGACCCCCTCAAACTCCCCCAGGCTCGGAGTGTTAAAATCTAACAAGTCCTCCAGACCCCCTTGCCAGTCTCCAGTCTCTGCCGTCACCTGCAGTGGCGGGAACATTGGTGGCCCCTCTCCCTTTGGCCTCTCAAACACCCCCCTTACCGGCTCAGACAGTGCCTCCTGGACCTCCTCCAGGAATCTCTCCAGCAGCCTAAGAGACGTTATTCCTGTTTGTTGCGCCAAGACCTCCGGGGTTTTCCACCCCTCCTCTCCCAGCAGTCTCAGGTCACCCAGCCTTTGTAAACCCCCTGCCATCAGTTGCCTCTGCAGGGTGGCCGACTGAACCGATCTCAAAGGGATGGCTGGGTTGTGGAAGATAGGCTCCTCCCACACCCACTGCCCAGGCTCCACACCCCCTTCTCGTGTGGGCCTTAGCAGCTGCCAGGCCCTCAGCACCGCAGAGTAAAAACCTGAGAGACCTGCTGTACTCAGCCTCTCCAGCTTCATGAGGAACAGCTGCCGGTCCAACCCTAATCCACCAGCTCTCCTCAGCAGCGCGCATGCTGGTTCCCTCCAGCCAACATCAGTGTGGTACAGCAGTCTCTGCACCGCCTTTAGTCGGAAAGCAGCCATCCTGCTCTCCAGTTCCACCAGGCCTTGTCCTCCTTCGTGGACGGTCATGTACAAAACTGCTGCCTTCAGCCAGTGATGTCCCGACCAAAAGAAGTCCACCAGCTTGCGTTGCAGGTCTGCAAGCAAACCGGCGGGGGGTTGAGGACAGCCAGTTTATGCCACAAGGAAGATGCCACCAGGTTGTTGATTATCAGCACCCTCCCTCTATATGACACTTGGGACAGGAGCCACCTCCACCTGGCCAGTCTTGACACCACTGCCTGTGACAGCCCCTCCCAGTTCTTGCTGACCCACCTCTCCGAGCCCAGGTACACCCCCAACACTTTAAGCCCTTCACAACCCCACTGCAAACCCCCTGGAAGCAGAGGAGGAGCCCTATCCCCCCATGCCCCACATAACAGAGCTTTGCTCTTTCCCCAGTTTACCTTAGCTGATGAAGCTCCCTCGTACACCTTCAGACTGGTCTCTAGTTCCTGCATATCTTGCCCATCCCTGACCATCACAGAAACATCATCTGCATATGCTGAGACTGCTATTCCTGTCACCACATCCATGCCTGTCCAGCACACTCCCCGCAGTCTCCTGCGTAGCAGTCCTAAAAAAGGCTCAATGGCTAGTGTGTACAGCTGCCCAGATAGAGGGCATCCTTGTCTAATGCCCCGTCTCACCCAGACTGGCCTACTGAGCCCCCTCCCACCTTAACCATACATGTGACGCCCCAGCATACAACAGCTTCACACAGGTCACAAAACTCTTCCAAACCCAAACACAGACATCACATTAAACAGATACTCAAGGATCCACTCTATCAAAAGCCTTCTCTTGATCTAAAGAGACCAGTCCAAAGTTCACATTGAACCTCGACAAGTCCAACATGTCCTAATCAAGAACAAGTTGTCCGTGATTGAGCGTCCCGGTACACAATATGTCTGGTCCTTGTGTATTATAGAGTCCAGATGGGACTTCAGTCTGTTAGAGAGGACCTTGGCAAAAATCTTGCGTCCGCACAGAGTAATGCCACAGGCCTCCAGTTCTTAAGTTCACACAAGTCCCTTTTTTTTGGGCAGGAGAATTCAGAGCCGCCCGACGGCAGCTCATCGGCAACTCTCCTACCTCGACGCATTCTCGCAACACGCAAAAGAAATCCTGTCCAATTGTTCCCCAGAATTTTTTGTAAAATTCCACTGGAAGTCCATCGACCCCGGGTGCACGACCGGGGGACATCTGAGTTACTGCCTCTGCCAGTTCATGTGACAACAGAGGAATGTCCATTTCATCCCTCTGTGCCCGAGAGAGCTTAGGGAGTCCTGCGAACAAGACCTGAGCACACATGGGATCACACATTTCTGCCCTATACAATTCAGTATAAAACTCCACAGTCCGCTCCCGCATCTCCCCCACCACAGAGGTCACCCGCCCATCAGACAGCCGTAGACAATGCATACCCTTGGCTTCACTGCTCTGTCTTTCCAACCCAAAGAAGAAGGAGCTGGGAGCATCCATCTCCTTGAGCATGGAGAACCTAGCTCTTACAAGTGCTCCTTTTGCTTTAACCTGGAAAAAACTGCCCAGGTCCCTACGTAATTCGGCTAAGTTAGCCTGGAGGCCTACATTGCCTTGCCCCACCATCTCTACCTCCATCTCACTAATACACCGCTCTAGTTCCCCCAATACTCTCCTAGCCTCTGAGGATGAGAGAGCTGTGTACTGTTGACAGAAAAGCCGAATTTGCACTTTCCCCACATCCCACCATTGACTCAGAGACTCATACTCCTCTCTTCGCTGCCCCCATCTTTCCCAAAAAGTCTGGAAACCTGAGCAAAAAGTGGCATCTTGTAAGAGCTTTACATTGAACTTCCAATAAGATGCCTGCCGGGGCCCTGGTGAAATAGACAGCCGAGCCATGGTTATGTGGTGATCCGAAAACCCCACTGGGAGAATGGTAGCACCCAGCAGCCTATTGCTCTGATTCCTGGACATGTAAAAATGATCAAGTCGAGCTGCACTCACCCTAGCACCAAAAACCTTCACCCACGTATACTGTCTTGTGTTTGGATGTTTAGTTCTCCAAACATCCACTAGGTCAAACTGATTAAAGATGTCCCTTAACACTCCCACTGACACTGAATGAGGCTCTTCCCCATTTTTGTCTTTTGTAAAATCCATTGTACAGTTCCAGTCACCTCCGATCACCAGCGTCTCCTCAGGCGCTACTTGTGAGAGTTCCTGTCTAAGACTCCCAAATAGAACCCCTCTTTCTCTCCCTGTGTTAGGCGCACACACATTTATAAAGACAAAACACATGTTGTTAATTTCTGCTTTAACAACAAGCAACCTACCCCTACACACCTCCTTTGAGGAGCAAATTTTTACAGCCAGACCCGGTGCAAAAAGGACTGCCACACCTGCACTAAGATTTGTCCCATGGCTCAACACACTTGCCCCTTTCCACCAGAGCCCCCAATCAACTTCATTCACTACATCACTATGCGTCTCCTGCAGAAACAACACCTGTACTTTTTTTTGTTTTACATATTCACCCAACACACTCCTCTTTCCCGCATCTCTGGCGCCATTTATATTGAGCGAGCCTACCCGAAGAGTCTCCATAAGAATTGGGAGAAAAGCAAGCAGAGAAATAGACCAATAGCAAAGCTCAAAAAGCCCCAGTGTCAGTAAGAAATTAAACATTTAAACAGTGTCTGAAGGTAAACCTTTACGCACTGTTGTGACCCACTTCCTCAACCTAAACCGTTTCCTGGGTGAGAGGACACCATGCCCCTCATTTCTCATAGCATGTTGTACTGATCTTACAAACTTTCTAGGATCAGGAAAAAAAGCCTCAAGATTAACTTTTTTCCCCTTAGTCTCATTCAGGAACCTTGTCAGTTCTCTCAATGTGTACTTAGACCCCTCTGGTTGACTAGCTGTCAGCTCCGGGCCAATTGAAGAGGAGTCTGAAAAAAATAACTCCTCATCTTCTTCCTCAGACTCACTTTCCTCCTCTTCTCTATCTTCCACCCTGACCACCTGCCCTTTCTCTCTGGTTAGGGCCTCACCCACAGCAACAGGCAACATTTCCATGGTGCCTTTGTTCACACCCTTTTTCCTTTTCCTCTTGACACCCTCCTCCTCCCCCCTAATCTCTTACACTTCCCCACTATACTCTCCTCATCCACTAGAATAACCTGACTAGACGCAGTATCATCTACACCACCCTCCATAGCATGACTAGGGCCAGCCTCAGCTACACCACCCTCCATAGCATGACTAGGGCCAGCCTCAGCTACACCACCCTCCATAGCATGTCTAGGCCCAGCCTCAGCTACCCCACCATCTCTAGCCTGACTAGACCCAGCCTCTGCTTCTCCACCATCTCTAGCCTGACTAGACCCAGCCTCTGCTTCTCCACCATCTCTAGCCTGACTAGACCCAGCCTCTGCTTCTCCACCATCTCTAGCCTGACTAGACCCAGCCTCTGCTTCTCCACCATCTCTAGCCTGACTAGACCCAGCCTCTGCTTCTCCACCATCTCTAGCCTGACTAGGGCCAGCCTCTGCTTCTCCACCATCTCTAGCCTGACTAGGGCCAGCCTCTGCTTCTCCACCATCTTTAGCCTGACTAGACCCAGCCTCTGCTTCTCCACCATCTCTAGCCTGACTAGGGCCAGCCTCAGCTACACCACCCTCCATAGCATGACTAGGGCCAGCCTCAGCTACCCCACCATCTCTAGCCTGACTAGACCCAGCCTCTGCTTCTCCACCATGTCTAGCCTGACTAGGGCCAGCCTCTGCTTCTCCACCATCTCTAGCCTGACTAGGGCCAGCCTCAGCTACACCACCATCTCTAGCCTGACTAGACCCAGCCTCTGCTTCTCCACCATCTCTAGCCTGACTAGGGCCAGCCTCTGCTTCTCCACCATGTCTAGCCTGACTAGACCCAGCCTCTGCTTCTCCACCATCTCTAGCCTGACTAGACCCAGCCTCTGCTTCTCCACCATCTCTAGCCTGACTAGACCCAGCCTCTGCTTCTCCACCATCTCTAGCCTGACTAGACCCAGCCTCTGCTTCTCCACCATCTCTAGCCTGACTAGGGCCAGCCTCTGCTTCTCCACCATCTCTAGCCTGACTAGACCCAGCCTCTGCTTCTCCACCATCTCTAGCCTGACTAGGGCCAGCCTCTGCTTCTCCACCATGTCTAGCCTGACTAGGGCCAGCCTCAGCTACACCACCATCTCTAGCCTGACTAGACCCAGCCTCTGCTTCTCCACCATCTCTAGCCTGACTAGGGCCAGCCTCTGCTTCTCCACCATCTCTAGCCTGACTAGGGCCAGCCTCTGCTTCTCCACCATGTCTAGCCTGACTAGGGCCAGCCTCTGCTTCTCCACCATCTCTAGCCTGACTAGGGCCAGCCTCTGCTTCTCCACCATGTCTAGCCTGACTAGGGCCAGCCTCTGCTTCTCCACCATGTCTAGCCTGACTAGACCCAGCCTCTGCTTCTCCACCATCTCTAGCCTGACTAGGGCCAGCCTCTGCTTCTCCACCATCTCTAGCCTGTCTAGGCCCAGCCTCTGCTTCTCCACCATCTCTAGCCTGACTAGACCCAGCCTCTGCTTCTCCACCATCTCTAGCCTGACTAGACCCAGCCTCTGCTTCTCCACCATCTCTAGCCTGACTAGACCCAGCCTCTGCTTCTCCACCATCTCTAGCCTGACTAGACCCAGCCTCTGCTTCTCCACCATCTCTAGCCTGACTAGACCCAGCCTCTGCTTCTCCACCATCTCTAGCCTGACTAGACCCAGCCTCTGCTTCTCCACCATCTCTAGCCTGACTAGACCCAGCCTCTGCTTCTCCACCATCTCTAGCCTGACTAGGGCCAGCCTCTGCTTCTCCACCATCTCTAGCCTGACTAGACCCAGCCTCTGCTTCTCCACCATCTCTAGCCTGACTAGACCCAGCCTCCACTACCCTACCATCTCTAGACTGACTAGGGCCAGCCTCTGCTTCTCCACCATCTCTAGCCTGACTAGACCCAGCCTCTGCTTCTCCACCATCTCTAGCCTGACTAGACCCAGCCTCTGCTTCTCCACCATCTCTAGCCTGACTAGACCCAGCCTCTGCTTCTCCACCATGTCTAGCCTGACTAGACCCAGCCTCTGCTTCTCCACCATCTCTAGCCTGACTAGGGCCAGCCTCTGCTTCTCCACCATCTCTAGCCTGACTAGGGCCAGCCTCTGCTTCTCCACCATCTCTAGCCTGACTAGGGCCAGCCTCTGCTTCTCCACCATCTCTAGCCTGACTAGACCCAGCCTCTGCTTCTCCACCATCTCTAGCCTGACTAGACCCAGCCTCCACTACCCTACCATCTCTAGCCTGACTAGACCCAGCCTCTGCTTCTCCACCATCTCTAGCCTGTCTAGGCCCAGCCTCTGCTTCTCCACCATGTCTAGCCTGACTAGACCCAGCCTCTGCTTCTCCACCATCTCTAGCCTGACTAGACCCAGCCTCTGCTTCTCCACCATCTCTAGCCTGACTAGACCCAGCCTCCACTACCCTACCATCTCTAGCCTGACTAGACCCAGCCTCTGCTTCTCCACCATGTCTAGCCTGACTAGACCCAGCCTCTGCTTCTCCACCATGTCTAGCCTGACTAGACCCAGCCTCTGCTTCTCCACCATCTCTAGCCTGACTAGGGCCAGCCTCTGCTTCTCCACCATCTCTAGCCTGACTAGAGCCAGCCTCTGCTTCTCCACCATCTCTAGCCTGACTAGAGCCAGCCTCTGCTTCTCCACCATCTCTAGCCTGACTAGACCCAGCCTCTGCTTCTCCACCATCTCTAGCCTGACTAGGGCCAGCCTCTGCTTCTCCACCATCTCTAGCCTGACTAGACCCAGCCTCTGCTTCTCCACCATCTCTAGCCTGACTAGACCCAGCCTCTGCTTCTCCACCATCTCTAGCCTGACTAGACCCAGCCTCTGCTTCTCCACCATGTCTAGCCTGACTAGACCCAGCCTCTGCTTCTCCACCATCTCTAGCCTGACTAGACCCAGCCTCTGCTTCTCCACCATCTCTAGCCTGACTAGACCCAGCCTCTGCTTCTCCACCATCTCTAGCCTGACTAGGGCCAGCCTCTGCTTCTCCACCATCTCTAGCCTGACTAGGGCCAGCCTCAGCTACACCACCATCTCTAGACTGACTAGGCCCAGCCTCTGCTGTCTGCATCTCCTTACCCCCTGCATTTTGACCTCGATTTCCCCCACTTGCGCTTGTACCCTCACCTTTTCTATGGCCTTTATGTGGGCACGCAAAGCTCTTGTGCCCCAAATCCCCACATTCAAAACACCGTAGACTATCTGTGCTGGCAAAACCTGCATAGAGCCCCTCCCCATGCCTCACTTTAAAATGCACATTTAGCTGTTGCTCATTATTGTTCAGAAACATAAACACTTGCCTCCTGAACGAAACAACGTGCTTAACGGCATCTGCCTGAAAACCTGCTGACAGTACACGGAAACCGCTAGCAAACTTACCAAAACGACTCAACTCTTTCCTAATTTGATCATCAGTAATAAACGGAGGCAAATTTGCCACTACAACTCTTGTTGAAGGGGTAGAGAGAGTGAAATTGACACCAACACATCCCTTACAAATATTCCGCTAGCAATTAGCCTACCGACCAAATTAGCCCTTTTCATGAACACAACCACAGCTTTGTTCATTCTAGAAGCAGAATGTATAAACTCAGCTCCTACCTGTTCACCGACCGCGAGCAGAACCTCCTCCACCTTAACTCCGTTCTCAGGAACACACCTGAATCCATGCTGTATCGACAGCGTCTCCTCCGCGCTAGGCTGAGAAGCCATTGCGCACACTACACCTTCCAACCCCCAGGAAAGTTACTCTGTCCTCTTCCACCCTAACTTTGAAAAGAAAAACTTTGGATACCGCTAAAAACAAATATTGCATTAACCCTCCACCATAGAAAATAACATGTAAAGAAAAGAATCAAGAAAGTTAGTTAGGATAGAGCTTCCCACACCAAACACTCAAACTCCAAAAACACCCAGCATGCACCGAGAGAGAGAGAGAGAGAGAGACTATTAGTATTGAGAGAGCAACCAAGAGAGAGAGAGACTATTAGTATTAGAGAGAGCAACCAAGAGAGAGAGAGAGAGATAGAGAGAGAGAGAGAGAGAGAGAGAGACAGAGAGACAGAGAGACAGAGAGACCTGAGAGACAGAGAGACCTTCACCTGTTCTGTCTACTCTACCTGTATTTACCTGTTCTGTCTACTCTACCTGTATTCACCTGTTCTGTCTACCCTACCTGTATTTACCTGTTCTGTCTAACCTACCTGTATGTACCTGTTCTGTCTACTCTACCTGTATTTACCTGTTCTGTCTACTCTACCTGTATTTACCTGTTCTGTCTACCCTACCTGTATTTACCTGTTCTGTCTACCCTACCTGTATTTACCTGTTCTGTCTAACCTACCTGTATTTACCTGTTCTGTCTACTCTACCTGTATTTACCTGTTCTGTCTACCCTACCTGTATTTACCTGTTCTGTCTACCCTACCTGTATTTACCTGTTCTGTCTACTCTACCTGTATTTACCTGTTCTGTCTACTCTACCTGTATTTACCTGTTCTGTCTACCCTACCTGTATTTACCTGTTCTGTCTACCCTACCTGTTCCTGTTCTGTCTACCCTACCTGTTCCTGTTCTGTCTACCCTACCTGTACCTTCTCTATCTACCCTACCTGTTCCTGTTCTGTCTACCCTACCTGTTCCTTCTCTATCTACCCTACCTGTACCTGTTCTGTCTACCCTACCTGTTCCTTCTCTATCTATCCTACCTGTACCTGTTCTGTCTACCCTACCTGTACCTGTTCTGTCTACCCTACCTGTACCTGTTCTGTCTACCCTACCTGTATTTACCTGCTCTGTCTAGACTGCCTGCAGTCTCCTGCTCTGTCTAGACTGCCTGCAGTCACTAGCTCTGTCTAGACTGCCTGCAGTCACTAGCTCTGTCTAGACTGCCTGCAGTCACCAGCTCTGTCTAGACTGCCTGCAGTCACTAGCTCTGTCTAGACTGCCTGCAGTCACTAGCTCTGTCTAGACTGCCTGCAGTCACCAGCTCTGTCTAGACTGCCTGCAGTCACTAGCTCTGTCTAGACTGCCTGCAGTCTCCTGCTCTGTCTAGACTGCCTCAGTAATTACCGTTGTCGTGAGAGAGAGAGAGAGAGACAGAGAGAGAGCAGAGAGAGAGAGAGAGAGAGAGAGAGAGAGAGAGAGAGAGAGAGAGAGAGAGAGAGAGAGAGAGAGAGAGAGAGAGAGAGAGAGAGAGAGAGAGAGAGAGAGAGAGAGAGAGAGGGACACTGAATAATAACATCTGCATAGTAAGCAGTAACTTAATTGTTATTGCTATTATTGTTATTACTGTAATTATTATTATTTTTGTATTTAATTTTGTATTATTATTTACTACACTTTTATATTTTATATTTGCTATCATTTAGAATTTTGTTCCAATGTATATTGTATACATTGTTGCTTTGGCAATATTGACACAATGTTTTTCATGCCAATAAAGCAGCTTGAATTTGAAAATTTGAGAGAGAGAGAGAGACAGAGAGAGAGAGAGAGAGAGACAGAGAGAGAGACAGAGAGAGAGAGAGACAGAGACAGAGAGAGAGAGACAGAGAGAGAGAGACAGAGAGAGAGACAGAGAGAGAGAGAGACAGAGAGAGAGAGACAGAGAGAGAGACAGAGAGAGAGACAGAGAGAGAGAGAGAGAGAGAGAGAGAGAGAGAGAGAGAGAGAGAGAGAGAGAGAGAGAGAGAGAGAGAGAGAGAGAGAGAGAGAGAGAGAGAGAGAGAGAGAGAGAGACAGAGAGAGAGAGATTTACTGACCAGGATCTCTATAAGAAACTTTAGGCCTGCGGACCTGATGGCATCCTCAATGAGATGCTCAAACTCACTAGACCAAAATGTCAATTGACTATATAAAAACTGTTTCATTTGATCCTGAGAGTGGGTTATCTCCCTGACATCTGGAATCAAGGACTCATAACCCCAATCTTTAAGAACAGAGACAAATTTGACCCCGACAATTCCAGAGGCATTTGTGTGAACAGTAACCTGGGGAAGGTTTTCTGTAGTATTATAAATGTAAGAGTTCTAAACTTCCTTAATAAGCACAATGTCTTGAATAAAAGCCAAATTGGATTTATACCAAAACATCACATGCCTGATCATATTTACACCCTGATAGATGAACATGTCCACCAAAATAATACCAAAATATACGCTCGCTTTATCGACTTCCAAAAAGCATTTGATTCTATTTGGCATACAGGACTGTTCTACAAAGTGGTGTAGGGGGTAAAACATATGACATAATTAAATCAATGTATACTGGCAATACGTACAGAATTAAAATGGGCAAGAAAATAACAGAATTCTTTAACCAGGGACGGGGCCTTCGCCAGGGTTGCAATCCGAGCCCTGCACTCTTCAATATTTACATCAACGAATTGGCCACTATTCTAGAAAAATCCTCAGCCCCTGGTGTTCGTCTCCACAATGCAGAAGTTAAATGCCTACTCTTTGCAGATGACCTATGCCTGCTGTCACCCACAGCACATGGCCTACAGCAGAGCCTGGACCTGCTAGAGCAGTACTGCCAGACCTGGGCCCTGGCAGTAAACCCCAAAAAGACTAAAATAATGATTTTCCAGAGAAGATCCAGATCTCAGGGAATTAGACTGTAAGTACAGTACTGTACACAAGTACTGTACACACTAGAATTACTGAGGTTTAAATATATAGAGTACTGTACACACTACAATCACTGAAGTTTAAATATAGAGAGTACTGTACACACTACAATTACTTAGGTTTAAAAATAAGCTCAACTGGACACCTTAATGAGGCAGTGAATGAGCTGAGAGAGAAAGCACGCAGGGCAAACTACGCCATTAAAAAGCTAATTCAAATTGAAATACCTATTACAAAACTAAAGCTAAAACTAATGGAATGTGTCATTGAACCAATTGCACTTTATGGCAGCGAGGTGTGGGGTCCACTTGCAAACAAGATGTCATCAAATGGGACAAACACCCCATTGAAACCTTGCATGCAGAGTTCTGTAAGATTCTCCTACATGTCCAGAGGAAAACTACAAACAATGCATGCAGGGCAGAATTAGGCCAATATCCATCTATAATAAAAAATCAAAAAAAGAACAATTAAGTTTTGGAAACATCTAAAATACAGTGACCCCCTCTCATATCATTACCAAGCACTGCAATGCCAAGAGCTGAGCAAGGAAAAGAGTCCCCTCATCCAGCTGGTCCTGAGTTCACACATTTGTTCTACTAACACACTGAAGCCTCAGGACCAGAACATCCAATCAATCAGGATAAACCAAATTACAACACAGTCAAAACAAAACTATATTGCTTATTGGGAAACACAAGCACAAAGCAAAATGCAGTGCTATCTGGCCCTTAATCGACAGTACACCGTGGTTACTGATCAAACCCTTAGAAAAACCTTGACAAAGTACAGGCTCAGTAGGCACAGCCTTGCCATTGAGAAGGGTAGACACAGGAAAACCTGGCTCCCTGTAGAGGAAAGGCTGTGCAACCACTGCACCACAGCAGAACCTGGCTCCCTGTAGAGGAAAGGCTGTGCAACCACTGCACCACAGCAGAACCTGGCTCCCTGTAGAGGAAAGGCTGTCCAACCACTGCACCACAGCAGAACCTGGCTCCCTGTAGAGGACAGGCTGTGCAACCACTGCACCACAGCAGAACCTGAGACAAAGCTGCATTTCCTGACAAAATGTAAAAAATATAAAACAATTAGAGAGTGTCATTTCCCCAAGTTTGAAACCCTTATTCAAGGTTTTAAAGACCTCTCTGATGAGAGTAGGCTACCCGTCCTGTTGGGGGAGGACGCAGAGAGCTGTGGGTTTGGCAGACCACTACATTGCTGCCTGCCATAAGTTGAGGGACAGTGTCTGACAGACCAATCAACCTGCACATGTCCTCTACTGTATGCTTATTGTTATAGTTCAATGTATGGTTATTTTGACCATTGGTTATTGTTGTTACTGTTGTCCCGTTGACAATTTTGATGATCATTTTATTAATTTTTATATTGTAAATATCCAAAATAAGCTTTGGCAATATGTACATTGTTACATCATGCCAATAAAGCAAATTTAATTTAATTGAATTGAATTGAGAGAGAGACTGTATGTGTGTTAGAGAGAGCAACCAAGAGAGAGAGAGAGAGAAAGAGAGAGACTGTGAGTGTTGGAGAGAGCAACCAAGAGAGAGAGAGAGAGAGACAGAGACAGAGACAGAGACAGAGAGAGACAGAGAGAGACTGAGACAGAGAGAGAGAGACAGAGAGAGAGACAGAGACAGAGACAGAGAGACTGAGACAGAGAGAGAGAGACAGAGAGAGAGACAGAGACAGAGAGAGACTGAGACAGAGAGAGACTGAGACAGAGAGAGAGAGAGAGACAGAGAGAGAGACAGAGAGAGAGACAGAGAGAGACTGAGACAGAGAGAGAGAGAGAGACAGAGACTGAGACTGTTAGAGAGAGCAACCGAGAGAGAGAGAGACTGCAGCCACTGCCACAACTTGACTCTCACATGTCTGTCTCTCACGTGTCTGTCTGTCACATGTCTGTCTGTCAAGATCCTTCTCTAATGTGTGTCTCGTCTTCCCCTGTCCAGGCATCTGCATGGTGGGCTCATTCATCAACATCGCCTGGGCTATAGTGGACTACCGTCGGTGTCTCCGTCGATCCTTACCCCAGGTAATATAATAATAATATATAATATAATAATATATAATATCATAATCAATTTATCATATATATATATATAATAATGAATATAACATCCCCAGGTCCGAGAGATGCCTTCTGGCCTCCCTACCTTCGTTTACCTCCTGTACAAGCTCTTGACCATCACCGCTCACATCCTCAGCCTCAGCCTCTTCCTCGTCCTCAGCCCCTACAGTACCCTGGGAATGGCTGTCGTCTGGCTGGCCGGAACCCTCTGGGCCCATTGGGTCCGTACTGACTTCTGCACGTCTAAAGGTCTAGAGAGGCTCTATCGGATCGTCGTGGGAGTCGTCCTCATATTCACCTTCTTTAACGTGAAAGGACAGGATACCAGATGGCCGATGGCTGTGTACTACGTTCTCTTTGTGTTAGTGAACCTCTCTGGTCCTTTGCTGCTGGTTCTGGTGAGGCCAGAGGTTAACGCTACTGAGTACTTTTGGCCGGTGACTCTGCTGATATTTGGAGGGACCGTTCTAGGGCTGGTCTGTCTGCTCCTGTATTATACTGTCTGCCATCCCAGAGGGAGGAGTCTACAGGCAGATGAGGTGGATGGACACATGGGACAGGAGAGAGAAACAGAGACGCCAGACAACATGGTGAGAGTTAGGAACTTCCTACAGCTCTGAGCCTCGTTTCCTGCACCACTCTGAATGACCTGAACGACCTGAACGACCTGAACGACCTGAACGACCTGAACGACCTGAACGACCTGAACAGTTAAAAAGGAGTCTGGTGTTTGACCTTTCAGGACTGGTCCCTTCAGCTGAGATGAAGGAGAGGACATAAGGGAGTCACCTCACGCCAGTGAAACACAGCCCCTATCTGTGGATTCAGGATGTGCAACGCAAAACAGAGAACACAAGGTGGCACTGTTGTCTCTCTTTACAGGCGATGGCCATCTAGCATTTTGGGGTAAAGTGAAGAGGAAGACGTTGCTATGGACGTTGCCGTTGCTATGATGACGTTACTATGGACTTTCTCTTTGATATGTTAAAGACTCTTTTACTGACCTGCCAATAACTGAAAGATGTCTAATTTATTTTAATCTCTGACACACTTTCCACTGTTCCTGCTAGTTTAACTGTCCTTTCTGATGTTCTGTGTACTATTTACTATCTGTGAATGCACTTTAAAACTTTAAAATATAAAATATTTGTTAATAAAAATGTAGCATAACTACCTATTATCATTACAATTATTGCTTTATTATTATTATTATTATTATTATTAATTATTATAGATGACATACTGTATGAATACCAGCTCAGAAATACCCCCAACACTAGTAAGGGTCCTTTCAATGGTAATTAATCATAACAAACCGGGATTCATTGGCTGAGGGGCGCTGGCGTGTGCCTCTCTGATGGCACCCTATTCTCTATTCAGTGCACTACTTTTGACCAGAGCCCTGAGATCTGGTCACAAGTAGTGCACTATATAGGGAATAGGGTGCCATTTTGTTACGCAGAGAGATGGTTTGAAGTAGACCAGCCTACTATAGTGAATGGACCAGACAGTGTTCAGGAGGGTTCAGGAGGTGGAGGTATCAGTGAGGAACAGATTAGGACTATGTCCATAATAACACCCTATTCCTAATAGAGTACACTACTTTTTTTTACTAGAGCACTATGGGAACATAAACTGGACAATAACTGAAAGTAAAAATCAAACGCCTAACTCAAAATTACAGAACTCTGAGTAGCACAGGCCTCAATCATATAATACCTGTCTGTCACCGTTCATCGTGGCAAGAATGACCCGGCTTTATGGCACCGTTCATCCTGTCTAGTGGAATGACCCGGCTTTATGGCACCGTTCATCCTGTCTAGTGGAATGACCCGGCTTTATGGCACCGTTCATCCTGTCTAGAATGACCCGGCTTTATGGCACCGTTCATCCTGTCTAGAATGACCCGGCTTTATGGCACCGTTCATCCTGTCTAGTGGAATGACCCGGCTTTATGGCACCGTTCATCCTGTCTAGTGGAATGACCCGGCTTTATAACACCGTTCATCCTGTCTAGAATGACCCGGCTTTATGGCACCGTTCATCCTGTCTAGAATGACCCGGCTTTATGGCACCGTTCATCCTGTCTAGTGGAATGACCTGGCTTTATGGCACCGATCATCCTGTCTAGTTGAATGACCCGGCTTTATGGCACCGTTCATCCTGTCTAGTGGAATGACCCGGCTTTATGGCACCGTTCATCCTGTCTAGTGGAATGACCCGGCTTTATGGCACCGCTCATCCTGTCTAGAATGACCCGGCTTTATGGCACCGCTCATCCTGTCTAGTGGAATGACCCGGCTTTATGGCACCGATCATCCTGTCTAGTGGAATGACGCGGCTTTATGACACCGTTCATCCTGTCTAGAATGACCCGGCTTTATGGCACCGTTCATCCTGTCTAGGGAATGACCCGGCTTTATGGCACCGTTCATCCTGTCTAGTGGAATGACCCGGCTTTATGGCACCGATCATCCTGTCTAGTGGAATGACCCGGCTTTATGGCACCGTTCATCCTGTCTAGTGGAATGACCCGGCTTTATGGCACCGTTCATCCTGTCTAGTGGAATGACCCGGCTTTATGGCACCGTTCATCCTGTCTAGAATGACCCGGCTTTATGGCACCGTTCATCCTGTCTAGTGGAATGACCCGGCTTTATGGCACCGTTCATCCTGTCTAGTGGAATGACCCGGCTTTATGGCACCGTTCATCCTGTCTAGTGGAATGACCCGGCTTTATGGCACCGTTCATCCTGTCTAGTGGAATGACCCGGCTTTATGGCACCGTTCATCCTGTCTAGTGGAATGACCCGGCTTTATGGCACCGTTCATCCTGTCTAGTGGAATGACCCGGCTTTATGGCACCGTTCATCCTGTCTAGTGGAATGACCCGGCTTTATGGCACCGTTCATCCTGTCTAGTGGAATGACCCGGCTTTATGGCACCGTTCATCCTGTCTAGAATGACCCGGCTTTATGGCACCGTTCATCCTGTCTAGTGGAATGACCCGGCTTTATGGCACCGTTCATCCTGTCTAGTGGAATGACCCGGCTTTATGGCACCGTTCATCCTGTCTAGAATGACCCGGCTTTATGGCACCGATCATCCTGTCTAGAATGAC
>NW_027011988.1:0-21306 GCF_036934945.1 Oncorhynchus masou masou | reverse complement strand
CCATGTACTCACCATGTACTCACTCACATGTACTCACCATGTACTCACCATGTACTCACCATGTACTCACCATGTACTCACTCACATGTACTCTCCATGTACTCTCCATGTACTCACCATGTACTCACCATGTACTCACCATGTACTCACCATGTACTCACCATGTACTCACTCACATGTACTCACCATGTACTCACCATGTACTCACCATGTACTCACATGTACTCACCATGTACTCACTCACATGTACTCTCCATGTACTCTCCATGTACTCACCATGTACTCACCATGAACTCACCATGTACTCACTCACATGTACTCACTATGTACTCACTCACATGTACTCACCATGTATTCACTCACATGTACTCACTATGTACTCACCATGTACTCACTATGTACTCACCATGTACTCACTCACATGTACTCACCATGTACTCACCATGTACTCACCATGTACTCACATGTACTCACCATGTCCTCACCATGTACTCACCATGTACTCACCATATACTCACCATGTACTCACCATGTACGCACTCACATCTACTCACATGTACTCACCATGTACTCACCATGTACTCACTATGTACTCACCATGTACTCACTCAAACATGGATTCATATGATTTAGCTTATACAGTACCAGTTCTCCATGTTTATATCAAACATGTCACATGTTTATGTCTCTGTACCCATCTGTTGACCTATGTACCCTCTCTGCCAGTAGATCTTTGGCTTCCTGGCATTCATGTGCACCATCCTGGCCATTGGCAACAGGATCTGGGAGCAGCTCTGGGGGTCAGAGTTCACGGCCTTCCTGCCCAGACAGGGGGGAGTTGATACCCCCTTCTCCGGCTTCCTCACCTTCTGGTCCTACGTCATAATCCTCAACACCGTCGTACCCATCTCCCTCTACGTCAGGTCTGTCTGTCTCCCTCTACGTCAGGTCTGTCTGTCTCCCTCTACGTCAGGTCTGTCTGTCTCCCTCTACGTCAGGTCTGTCTGTCTCCCTCTACGTCAGGTCTGTCTGTCTCCCTCTACGTCAGGTCTGTCTGTCTCCCTCTACGTCAGGTCTGTCTGTCTCCCTCTACGTCAGGTCTGTCTGTCTCCCTCTACGTCAGGTCTGTCTGTCTCCCTCTACGTCAGGTCTGTCTGTCTCCCTGTTCGTCAGGTCTGTCTGTCTCCCTCTACGTCAGGTCTGTCTGTCTCCCTGTTCGTCAGGTCTGTCTGTCTCCCTCTACGTCAGGTCTGTCTGTCTCCCTCTACGTCAGGTCTGTCTGTCTCCATGTTCGTCAGGTCTGTCTGTCTCCCTCTACGTCAGGTCTGTCTGTCTCCCTGTTCATCAGGTCTGTCTGTCTCCCTCTACGTCAGGTCTGTCTGTCTCCCTCTACGTCAGGTCTGTCTGTCTCCCTGTTCATCAGGTCTGTCTGTCTCCCTCTACGTCAGGTCTGTCTGTCTCCCTGTTCATCAGGTCTGTCTGTCTCCCTCTACGTCAGGTCTGTCTGTCTCCCTCTACGTCAGGTCTGTCTGTCTCCCTCTACGTCAGGTCTGTCTGTCTCCCTCTACGTCAGGTCTGTCTGTCTCCCTCTACGTCAGGTCTGTCTGTCTCCCTCTACGTCAGGTCTGTCTGTCTCCTCTACGTCAGGTCTGTCTGTCTCCCTCTACGTCAGGTCTGTCTGTCTCCCTGTTCATCAGGTCTGTCTGTCTCCTCTACGTCAGGTCTGTCTGTCTCCCTGTTCGTCAGGTCTGTCTGTCTCCTCTACGTCAGGTCTGTCTGTCTCCCTCTACGTCAGGTCTGTCTGTCTCCTCTTCGTCAGGTCTGTCTGTCTCCCTCTACGTCCAGGTCTGTCTGTCTCCCTCTACGTCAGGTCTGTCTGTCTCCTCTACGTCAGGTCTGTCTGTCTCCCTCTATGTCAGGTCTGTCTGTCTCCCTCTACGTCAGGTCTGTCTGTCTCCCTCCACGTCAGGTCTGTCTGTCTCCCTGTTCATCAGGTCTGTCTGTCTCCCTCTACGTCAGGTCTGTCTGTCTCCCTCTACGTCAGGTCTGTCTGTCTCCCTCTACGTCAGGTCTGTCTGTCTCTCTGTTCGTCAGGTCTGTCTGTCTCCCTCTACGTCAGGTCTGTCTGTCTCCCTCTACGTCAGGTCTGTCTGTCTCTCTGTTCATCAGGTCTGTCTGTCTCTCTGTTCATCATGTCTGTCTGTCTCCCTCTACGTCAGGTCTGTCTGTCTCCCTCTACGTCAGGTCTGTCTGTCTCCCTCTACGTCAGGTCTGTCTGTCTCCCTCTACGTCAGGTCTGTCTGTCTCCCTCCACGTCAGGTCTGTCTGTCTCCTTGTTCATCAGGTCTGTCTGTCTCCCTCTACGTCAGGTCTGTCTGTCTCCCTCTACGTCAGGTCTGTCTGTCTCCCTCTACGTCAGGTCTGTCTGTCTCCCTCTACGTCAGGTCTGTCTGTCTCCCTGTTCATCAGGTCTGTCTGTCTCCCTCTACGTCAGGTCTGTCTGTCTCTCTGTTCATCAGGTCTGTCTGTCTCCCTCTACGTCAGGTCTGTCTGTCTCCCTCTACGTCAGGTCTGTCTGTCTCCCTCTACGTCAGGTCTGTCTGTCTCCCTCTACGTCAGGTCTGTCTGTCTCCTCTACGTCAGGTCTGTCTGTCTCCCTCTACGTCAGGTCTGTCTGTCTCCCTCTACGTCAGGTCTGTCTGTCTCCCTCTACGTCAGGTCTGTCTGTCTCCCTCTACGTCAGGTCTGTCTGTCTCCCTGTTCATCAGGTCTGTCTGTCTCCCTCTACGTCAGGTCTGTCTGTCTCCCTCTACGTCAGGTCTGTCTGTCTCCCTCTACGTCAGGTCTGTCTGTCTCCCTCTACGTCAGGTCTGTCTGTCTCTCTGTTCGTCAGGTCTGTCTGTCTCCCTCTACGTCAGGTCTGTCTGTCTCCCTCTACGTCAGGTCTGTCTGTCTCCCTGTTCATCAGGTCTGTCTGTCTCTCTGTTCATCATGTCTGTCTGTCTCCCTCTACGTCAGGTCTGTCTGTCTCCCTCTACGTCAGGTCTGTCTGTCCCCCTCTACGTCAGGTCTGTCTGTCCCCCTCTACGTCAGGTCTGTCTGTCTCCCTCTACGTCAGGTCTGTCTGTCTCCTCTGTTCATCAGGTCTGTCTGTCTCCCTCTACGTCAGGTCTGTCTGTCTCCCTCTACGTCAGGTCTGTCTGTCTCCCTCTACGTAAGGTCTGTCTGTCTCCCTCTACGTCAGGTCTGTCTGTCTCCCTGTTACGTCAGGTCTGTCTGTCTCCTCTACGTCAGGTCTGTCTGTCTCCTCTACGTCAGGTCTGTCTGTCTCCCTCTACGTCAGGTCTGTCTGTCTCCCTCTACGTCAGGTCTGTCTGTCTCCCTGTTCATCAGGTCTGTCTGTCTCTACGCTCAGGTCTGTCTGTCTCCCTGTTCATCAGGTCTGTCTGTCTCCCTCACGCTCAGGTCTGTCTGTCTCCTCTACGCCAGGTCTGTCTGTCTCCTGTTCATCAGGTCTGTCTGTCTCCCTCTTACGTCAGGTCTGTCTGTCTCTCTGTTCATCAGGTCTGTCTGTCTCCTCTACGCTGCCAGGTCTGTCTGTCTCCCTCTACGTCAGGTCTGTCTGTCTCCCTCTCAGGTCGTCTGTCTCCTCTTAGGGTCTGTCTGTCTCCCCTCTACGTCAGGTCTGTCTGTCTCCTCTATGTCAGGTCTGTCTGTCTCCCTCTACGTCAGGTCTGTCTGTCTGCCTCTACGTCAGGTCTGTCTGTCTCCTCTACGTCTCTGTCCTCTACGTCAGGTCTGTCTGTCTGTCTCCCTGTCTCCCTCTACGTCAGGTCTGTCTGTCTCCCTCTACGTTCTGTCTGTCTCCTCTATCAGGTCTGTCTGTCTCCCTCTTCACGCCAGGTCTGTCTGTCTCTCTGTTCATCAGGTCTGTCTGTCTCCCCTACGTCAGGTCTGTCTGTCTCCTCTACGCCAGGTCTGTCTGTCCTCTACGTCAGGTCTGTCTGTCTCTCTGTTCATCAGGTCTGTCTGTCTCTCTACGTCAGGTCTGTCTGTCTCTCTGTTCAGGTCTGTCTGTCTCCTCTACGTCAGGTCTGTCTGTCTCCCTCTACGTCAGGTCTGTCTGTCTCCCTCTACGTCAGGTCTGTCTGTCTCCCTGGTCTGTCTGTCTCCCTACGCCAGGTCTGTCTGTCTCCCCTCTACGTCAGGTCTGTCTGTCTCTCTGTTCAGGTCTGTCTGTCTCTGTCTACGTCAGGTCTGTCTGTCTCCTCTACGTCAGGTCTGTCTGTCTCCTCTACGTCAGGTCTGTCTGTCTCCCTTCGTCAGGTCTGTCTGTCTCCCCTCTACGTCAGGTCTGTCTGTCTCCCTCTACGTCAGGTCTGTCTGTCTGTCTCTACGTCAGGTCTGTCTGTCTCCTCTACTTCAGGTCTGTCTGTCTCCCTCTACGTCAGGTCTGTCTGTCTCCCTCCACGTCAGGTCTGTCTGTCTCTATGTTCGTCAGGTCTGTCTGTCACCCTCTACGTCAGGTCTGTCTGTCTCTCTGTTCATCAGGTCTGTCTGTCTCTCTCTACGTCAGGTCTGTCTGTCTCCCTCTACGTCAGGTCTGTCTGTCTCCCTCTACGTCAGGTCTGTCTGTCTCCCTCTACGTCAGGTCTGTCTGTCTCCCTCTACGTCAGGTCTGTCTGTCTCTCTGTTTATCAGGTCTGTCTGTCTCTCTGTTGCCATCACGCCAGGTCTGTCTGTCTCCCTCTTCATCAGGTCTGTCTGTCCCCCTCTTCATCAGGTCTGTCTGTCTCCTCTACGTCAGGTCTGTCTGTCTCTCTGTTCATCAGGTCTGTCTGTCTCCCTCTACGTCAGGTCTGTCTGTCTCTCTGTCTGCATCAGGTCTGTCTGTCTCCCTCTACGTCAGGTCTGTCTGTCTCCTCCACGTCAGGTCTGTCTGTCTCCTTGTACGCCAGGTCTGTCTGTCTCCCTCTACGTCAGGTCTGTCTGTCTCCCTCCACGTCAGGTCTGGTCTCCTTGTTCTGTCTGTCTCCCGCCAGGTCTGTCGTCTCCCTACGTCAGGTCTGTCTGTCTCCTCTACGTCAGGTCTGTCTGTCTCCTCTACGTCAGGTCTGTCTGTCTCCTCTACGTCAGGTCTGTCTGTCTGCCTCTACGTCAGGTCTGTCTGTCTCCTCTACGTCAGGTCTGTCTGTCTCCTTCTACGTCAGGTCTGTCTGTCTCCTTCAGTTCATCAGGGTCTGTCTCCCTGTCAGGTCCCTCCTGTTCATCAGGTCTGTCTGTCTCCCTACGCCAGGTCTGTCTGTCTCCTCTACGTCAGGTCTGTCTGTCTCCTGTTCATCAGGTCTGTCTGTCTCCCTCTACGTCAGGTCTGTCTGTCTCTCTGTTCATCAGGTCTGTCTGTCTCCCTCTACGTCAGGTCTGTCTGTCTCCCTCATCAGGTCTGTCTGTCTCTCTGTTCATCAGGTCTGTCTGTCTCCTGTTCATCAGGTCTGTCTGTCTCCTCTACGCCAGGTCTGTCTGTCTCTCTGTTCGTCAGGTCTGTCTGTCTCCTCTACGTCAGGTCTGTCTGTCTCCTCTTACTTCAGGTCTGTCTGTCTCCTCTACGTCAGGTCTGTCTGTCTCCTCCACGCCAGGTCTGTCTGTCTCCCTCTACGTCAGGTCTGTCTGTCTCCTCTATGTCAGGTCTGTCTGTCTGCCTCTACGCCAGGTCTGTCTGTCTCCCTCTACGTCAGGTCTGTCTGTCTCCCTCTACGTCAGGTCTGTCTGTCTCCCTCTACGTCAGGTCTGTCTGTCTCCTACGCCAGGTCTGTCTGTCTCCTCTACGTCAGGTCTGTCTGTCTCCTCTACGTCAGGTCTGTCTGTCTCCTCTACGCCAGGTCAGGTCTGTCTGTCTGTCTCCTCTACGCCAGGTCTGTCTGTCTCCTCGCCAGTCTGTCTGTCCACGGGTCTGTCTGTCTCTCTACGTCAGGTCTGTCTGTCTCTCTCTACGTCAGGTCTGTCTGTCTCTCTACGCATCAGGTCTGTCTGTCTCTCTGTTCATCATGTCTGTCTGTCTCCTCTACGCCAGGTCTGTCTGTCTCCCTGTTCGTCAGGTCTGTCTGTCTCCTCTACGCCAGGTCTGTCTGTCTCTCTGTTCATCATGTCTGTCTGTCTCCTCTACGTCAGGTCTGTCTGTCTCCCTCCACGTCAGGTCTGTCTGTCTCCCCTTGTTCATCAGGTCTGTCTGTCTCCCTCACGTCAGGTCTGTCTGTCTGTCTCCCTGTCTCCTCACGTCAGGTCTGTCTGTCTCCTCTACGCCAGGTCTGTCTGTCTCCTCTACGTCAGGTCTGTCTGTCTCCCTGTTCAGGTCTGTCTGTCTCCTTGTTCGCCAGGTCTGTCTGTCTCCTCTACGCCAGGTCTGTCTGTCTCTCTACGTCAGGTCTGTCTGTCTCCCTCTACGTCAGGTCTGTCTGTCTCCCTTACGCCAGGTCTGTCTGTCTCCCTCTACGCCAGGTCTGTCTGTCTCCTCTACGCCAGGTCTGTCTGTCTCCCTCTATGGTCTGTCTGTCTCCTCTAGTCTGTCTGTCACCCTACGCAGGTCTGTCTGTCTCCCTCTGTTCATCAGGTCTGTCTGTCTCCTCTACGCCAGGTCTGTCTGTCTCCCTGTCTTCATCAGGTCTGTCTGTCTCCTCTACGCCAGGTCTGTCTGTCTCCCCTACGCCAAGCCCTGTCTGCTTCCTCTACGCCAGGTCTGTCTGTCTCCCTCTACGCCAGGTCTGTCTGTCTCCTCTACGTCAGGTCTGTCTGTCTTATGTCATGTCTGTCTGTCTGCCTCTACGTCAGGTCTGTCTGTCTGTCCTCTACGTCAGGTCTGTCTGTCCCCTCTACGCCAGGTCTGTCTGTCTCCCTCCACATCAGGTCTGTCTGTCTCCCCTACGCCAGGTCTGTCTGTCTCCTTTCCACTTCAGGTCTGTCTGTCTCTACCCTGTTCATCATGTCTGTCTGTCTCCTCCACGTCAGGTCTGTCTGTCTCCTTGTATGTCAGGTCTGTCTCTGTCTCCCCCTCTACGCCAGGTCTGTCTGTCTCTGTTCTCAGGTCTGTCTGTCTCCCTACGCCAGGTCTGTCTGTCTCCCTCTACGTCAGGTCTGTCTGTCTCCTCTACGCCAGGTCTGTCTGTCTCTCTGTTCAGGTCTGGTCTGTCTGTCTCTCTGTTCATCAGTCTGTCTGTCTCCTCTACGTCAGGTCTGTCTGTCTCTCTGTTCAGGTCTGTCTGTCTCTCACGTCAGGTCTGTCTGTCTCCTCTACTTCAGGTCTGTCTGTCTGCCCTCTACGTCAGGTCTGTCTGTCTCCCTCTTCGTCAGGTCTGTCTGTCTCCCCTCTACGTCAGGTCTGTCTGTCTCCTCTACGCCAGGTCTGTCTGTCTCTGGTTCGTCTCCCTGTCAGGTCTGTCTGTCTCCCGCCAGGTCTGTCTGTCTCTCTGTTCAGGCCTGTCTGTCTCTCTGTCTGTCTGTCAGGTCTGTCTGTCTCCCTCACGCCAGGTCTGTCTGTCTCCCCTGTTCGTCAGGTCTGTCTGTCTCTGTCAGGTCTGTCTGTCTCCTCTACGTCAGGTCTGTCTGTCTCCCTCTACGTCAGGTCTGTCTGTCTCCTCTTACGTCAGGTCTGTCTGTCTCCTCTACGTTGGGTCTGTCTGTCTCCTTTCTACGTCAGGTCTGTCTGTCTCCCTCTCAGGGCTTACGCCAGGTCTGTCTGTCTCCCTCTACGCCAGGTCTGTCTGTCTCCTCTACATCAGGTCTGTCTGTCTCCCCTACGCAGGTCTGTCTGTCTCCCTGTCTTCATCAGGTCTGTCTGTCTCCTCTACGCCAGGTCTGTCTGTCTCCTCTGTTCATCAGG
The DNA here is from genome assembly GCF_036934945.1 of Oncorhynchus masou masou. Lineage (NCBI taxonomy): Eukaryota > Metazoa > Chordata > Actinopteri > Salmoniformes > Salmonidae > Oncorhynchus > Oncorhynchus masou. The sequence goes on along the minus strand of NW_027011988.1, from coordinate 13,433 downwards.
TCTGTCTGTCTCCTCTACGTAAGGTCTGTCTGTCTCCCTCTACGTCAGGTCTGTCTGTCCCCTACGCCAGGTCTGTCTGTCTCCTGTTCTCACGTCTGTCTCTGTCTCCCTCTGTTCATCAGGTCTGTCTGTCTCTCCTGTTCACGCCAGGTCTGTCTGTCTCCCTCGTACTGTCTGTCAGGTCTGTCTGTCTCTCTCATCACGTCTGGTCTGTCTGTCTCCTCTACGTCAGGTCTGTCTGTCTCCCTCTACGTCAGGTCTGTCTGTCTCCTCCACGTCAGGTCTCCTGTCTGTCTGTCTCCCTCTACGCCAGGTCTGTCTGTCTCCCTCTACGCCAGGTCTGTCTGTCTCCCTCTACGCCAGGTCTGTCTGTCTCCCTCTACGTCAGGTCTGTCTGTCTCCCCTCTACGTCAGGTCTGTCTGTCTCCCTCGTCAGGTCTGTCTGTCTCCCTGTACGCCAGGTCTGTCTGTCTCCTCTACGTCAGGTCTGTCTGTCTCCTGTACGTCAGGTCTGTCTGTCTCTCTGTCAGGTCTGTCTGTCCCCCTTCGTCAGGTCTGTCTGTCCCCCTCACGTCAGGTCTGTCTGTCTCCCCTCTCTGTCTGTCTCCCTCTATCAGGTCTGTCTGTCTCCCTCTACGTCAGGTCTGTCTGTCTCCTCCTCTGTCTGTCTCCTCTACGTCAGGTCTGTCTGTCTCCCTCTACGTCAGGTCTGTCTGTCTCCTCTACGTCAGGTCTGTCTGTCTCCACGTCTGGTCTGTCTGTCTCTCTGTTTGTCAGGTCTGTCTGTCTCCCTCACGTCAGGTCTGTCTGTCTCCCTGTACGTCAGGTCTGTCTGTCTCCCTCTACGCCAGGTCTGTCTGTCTCCCTCTACGTCAGGTCTGTCTGTCTCCCTCTACGTCAGGTCTGTCTGTCTCCCTCTACGTCAGGTCTGTCTGTCTGTCCCTCTACGTCCAGGTCTGTCTGTCTCCCTCTGTTCATCAGGTCTGTCTGTCTCCTCTACGTCAGGTCTGTCTGTCTCCCTCTACGTCAGGTCTGTCTGTCAGGTCTGTCTCTCGTCAGGTCTGTCTGTCTCCCTCTACGTCAGGTCTGTCTGTCTCCTCTACGTCAGGTCTGTCTGTCCCTGTTCTACGTCATGTCTGTCTGTCTGGTCTGTCTGTCTCTGTTCATCATGTCTGTCTGTCTCCCTCTACGTCAGGTCTGTCTGTCTCTCTCTGTCTGTCTCCCTCTACGTCAGGTCTGTCTGTCTCCTGTTCATCAGGTCTGTCTGTCTCCCTCTACGCGCCAGGTCTGTCTGTCTCCTCTACGCCAGGTCTGTCTGTCTCTCTGTTCATCAGGCCGTCTGTCTGTCTCCCTGTTCGTCAGGTCTGTCTGTCTCCTGTTCGTCAGGTCTGTCTGTCTCCCCTCACGTCAGGTCTGTCTGTCTCCTGTTCTCTGTCTGTCTCCTGTTCATCAGGTCTGTCTGTCTCCTCTACGTCTGGTCTGTCTGTCTCCTCTACGTCAGGTCTGTCTGTCTCCCTCTACGTCAGGTCTGTCTGTCTCCTCTGTTCGTCAGGTCTGTCTGTCTCCCCTGTTCATCAGGTCTGTCTGTCTCCCTGTACGTCAGGTCTGTCTGTCTCCCTGTTCGTCAGGTCTGTCTGTCTCTCTGTTCATCAGGTCTGTCTGTCTCCCTGTTCGTCAGGTCTGTCTGTCTCCCTCGTCAGGTCTGTCTGTCTCCCTCTACGCCAGGTCTGTCTGTCTGTCTCTCTGTCGTCAGGTCTGTCTGTCTCCCTTCGTCAGGTCTGTCTGTCTCCCTCTACGTCAGGTCTGTCTGTCTCCTCTACATCAGGTCTGTCTGTCTCCCTACGTCAGGTCTGTCTGTCTCCCTGTTCATCAGGTCTGTCTGTCTCCCTCTACGTCAGGTCTGTCTGTCTCTCTGTTCATCAGGTCTGTCTGTCTCCCTCTTCGTCAGGTCTGTCTGTCTCCTCTACGTCAGGTCTGTCTGTCCCCCTCTGTCTGTCGTCAGGTCTGTCTGTCCCCCTCACGTCAGGTCTGTCTGTCAGGTCTGTCTGTTCCCTCATGTCATGTCTGTCTCCTCCCTCTACGCAGGTCTGTCTGTCTCCCTCTACGTCAGGTCTGTCTGTCTCCTCTACGTCAGGTCTGTCTGTCTCCTGTTCTAGGTCGTCAGGTCTGTCTGTCTCCCTCTACGTCAGGTCTGTCTGTCTCCCTACGTCAGGTCTGTCTGTCTCCCTTCACGATCTGTCTGTCTGTCTGTCTGTCTGTCTCCTGTCAGGTCTGTCTGTCTCCCTCACGCAGGGTCTGTCTGTCTCCCTGTTCATCAGGTCTGTCTGTCTGTCTCCTGTCTCCTGTTCATCATGTCTGTCTGTCTCCTCTACCTGTTCATCAGGTCTGTCTGTCTCCTGTTCATCAGGTCTGTCTGTCTCCTGTTCATCAGGTCTGTCTGTCTCCCTGTTCATCAGGTCTGTCTGTCTCTCTGTTCATCAGGTCTGTCTGTCTCCTGTTCATCATGTCTGTCTGTCTCCCTGTTCAGTCTGTCTGTCTGTCTCCCTGTTACGTCAGGTCTGTCTGTCTCCCTCTACGTCAGGTCTGTCTGTCTGTCTGTCTCTGTCTGTTCATCTACGGTCTGTCTGTCTCCCTGTTCATCAGGTCTGTCTGTCTCCCTCTACGTCAGGTCTGTCTGTCTCCCTGTTCATCATGTCTGTCTGTCTCTCTGTTCATCAGGTCTGTCTGTCTCTCTGTTTGTCAGGTCTGTCTCTCCCTCTACGTCAGGTCTGTCTGTCTCCTGTTCGTCAGGTCTGTCTGTCTGTCTCCTGTCTCACGCCAGGTCTGTCTGTCTCTCTGTTCCATCATGTCTGTCTGTCTGTCTGTCTCCTGTTCGTCAGGTCTGTCTGTCTCCCTCTTCATCAGGTCTGTCTGTCTCCTCTACGTCTCTGTCTGTCTCTCTGTTCATCAGGTCTGTCTGTCTCCCTGTTCGTCAGGTCTGTCTGTCTCCCTGTTCATCAGGTCTGTCTGTCTCTGTCTGTCTCGTTCATCAGGGTCTGTCTGTCTCCCTCTACGCCAGTCTGTCTGTCTCCCTGTTCATCAGGTCTGTCTGTCTCCCTGTTCATCATGTCTGTCTGTCTGTCTCATGACTGTTCATCATGTCTGTCTGTCTCCTCTACGTCAGGTCTGTCTGTCTCTCTGTTCGTCAGGTCTGTCTGTCTCCCTGTTCATCAGGTCTGTCTGTCTCTCTGTTCGTCAGGTCTGTCTGTCTCCCTCTACGCCAGGTCTGTCTGTCTCTCTGTTCATCAGGTCTGTCTGTCTCCCTGTTCATCAGTCTGTCTGTCTCCTCTTCATCAGGTCTGTCTGTCTCCCTCTGTCAGGTCTGTCTGTTCATCAGTCAGTCTGTCTGTCTCCCTGTTCGTCAGGTCTGTCTGTCTCCTGTTCATCAGGTCTGTCTGTCTGTCTCCCTGTTCATCAGGTCTGTCTGTCTCCCTCTACATCAGGTCTGTCTGTCTCCCTCTCCGTCAGGTCTGTCTGTCTCCCTCTACGTCAGGTCTGTCTGTCTCCTGTTCATCATGTCTGTCTGTCTCCCTCTACGTCAGGTCTGTCTGTCTCCTCTTCACGTCAGGTCTGTCTGTCTCCTGTTCGGGTCTGTCTGTCTCTCTGTTCGTCAGGTCTGTCTGTCTCCCTGTTCATCAGGTCTGTCTGTCTCCCTCTACGTCATCTGTCTCCTCTGTCTGTCTGTCTCCCTCTCATCAGGTCTGTCTGTCTCCTGTTCATCATGTCTGTCTGTCTCCCTCTACGTCTCCTGTTCATCAGGTCTGTCTGTCTCCCTCTACGTCAGGTCTGTCTGTCTCTCTGTCAGGTCTGTCTGTCTGTCTGTCTCCTGTTCATCATGTCTGTCTGTCTCCCTGTTCATCAGGTCTGTCTGTCTCCCTCTGTCAGGTCTGTCTGTCTCTCTGTTCTGTCAGGTCTGTCTGTCTCCCTGTTCATCAGGTCTGTCTGTCTCCCTGTTCATCAGGTCTGTCTGTCTCCCTGTTCATCATGTCTGTCTGTCTCCCTGTTCATCAGGTCTGTCTGTCTCCCTGTTCATCATGTCTGTCTGTCTGTCTGTCTCCCTGTTCATCAGGTCTGTCTGTCTCCCTGTTCATCATGTCTGTCTGTCTGTCTCCCTGTTCATCAGGTCTGTCTGTCTCCCTGTTCATCATGTCTGTCTGTCTCCCTGTTCATCATGTCTGTCTGTCTGTCTGTCTGTCTCCCTGTTCATCAGGTCTGTCTGTCTCCCTGTTCATCATGTCTGTCTGTCTCCCTCTACGTCAGGTCTGTCTGTCTCCCTGTTCATCATGTCTGTTTGTCTCCTGTTCATCATGTCTGTCTGTCTGTCTCCTGTTCATCATTTCTGTCTGTCTCCTGTTCTCATGTGTCTGTCTCCTGTTCATCATGTCTGTCTGTCTCCCTGTTCATCATGTTCATCATGTCTGTCTGTCTGTCTGTCTCCCTGTTCATCAGTCTGTCTGTCTCCCTGTTCTGTCTGTCTGTTCATCAGGTCTGTCTGTCTCCCTGTTCATCATGGGTCGTCTGTCTCCTGTTCATCAGGTCTGTCTGTCTCCCTGTTCATCATGTCTGTTTGTCTCCCTGTTCATCATGTCTGTCTGTCTGTCTCCTTGTTCATCATGTCTGTCTGTCTTTCTCCCTGTTCAAATCAAATCAAATCAAATTTTATTTGTCACATACACATGGTTAGCAGATGTTAATGCGAGTGTAGCGAAATGCTTGTGCTTCTAGTTCCGACAATGCAGTAATAACCAACAAGTAATCTAACTAACAATTCCAAAACTACTGTCTTATACACAAGTGTAAAGGGATAAAGAATATGTACATAAAGATATATGAATGAGTGATGGCACAGAGCAGCATAGGCAAGATACAGTAGATGGTATCGAGTACAATATATACACATGAGATGAGTATGTAAACAAAGTGGCATAGTTAAAGTGGCTAGTGATACATGTATTACATAAAGATGCGGTAGATGATATAGAGTACAGTATATACGTATACATATGAGATGAATAATGTAGGGTATGTAAACATTATATTAGGTAGCATTGTTTAAAGTGGCTAGTGATATTTTACATCATTTCCCATCAATTCCCATTATTAAAGTGGCTGGAGTTGAGTCAGTGTGTTGGCAGCAGCCACTCAATGTTAGTGGTGGCTGTTTAAGTCTGATGGCCTTGAGATAGAAGCTGTTTTTCAGTCTCTCGGTCCCAGCTTTGATGCACCTGTACTGACCTCGCCTTCTGGATGATAGCGGGGTGAACAGGCAGTGGCTCGGGTGGTTGTTGTGCTTGATGATCTTTATGGCCTTCCTGTAACATCGGGTGGTGTAGGTGTCCTGGAGGGCAGGTAGTTTGCCGCCGGTGATGCGTTGTGCAGACCTCACTACCCTCTGGAGAGCCTTACGGTTGAGGGCGGAGCAGTTGCCGTTACAGGCGGTGATACAGCCCGCCAGGATGCTCTCGATTGTGCATCTGTAGAAGTTTGTGAGTGCTTTTGGTGGCAAGCCGAATTTCTTCAGCCTCCTGAGGTTGAAGAGGTGCTGCTGCGCCTTCTTCACGATGCCGTCTGTGTGGGTGGACTAATTCAGTTTGTCTGTGATGTGTATGCCGAGGAACTTAAAACTTACTACCCTCTCCACTACTGTTCCATCGATGTGGATAGGGGGGTGTTCCCTCTGCTGTTTCCTGAAGTCCACAATCATCTCCTTAGTTTTGTTGACGTTGAGTGTGAGGTTATTTTCCTGACACCACACTCCGAGGGCCCTCACCTCCTCCCTGTTGGCCGTCTCGTCGTTGTTGGTAATCAAGCCTACCACTGTTGTGTCGTCCGCAAACTTGATGATTGAGTTGGAGGCGTGCGTGGCCACGCAGTCGTGGGTGAACAGGGAGTACAGGAGAGGGCTCAGAACGCACCCTTGTGGGGCCCCGGTGTCGAGGATCAGCGGGGTGGAGATGTTGTTGCCTACCCTCACCACCTGGGGGCGGCCCGTCAGGAAGTCCAGTACCCAGTTGCACAGGGCGGGTCGAGACCCAGGGTCTCGAGCTTGATGACGATCTTGGAGGGTACTATGGTGTTAAATGCCGAGCTCTAGTCGATGAACAGCATTCTCACATAGGTATTCCTCTTGTCCAGATGGGTTAGGGCAGTGTGCAGTGTGGTTGAGATTGCATCGTCTGTGGACCTATTTGGACGGTAAGCAAATTGGAGTGGGGTCTAGGGTGTCAGGTAGGGTGGAGGTGATATGGTCCTTGACTAGTCTCTCAAAGCACTTCATGATGACGGAAGTGAGTGCTACGGGGCGGTAGTCGTTTAGCTCAGTTACCTTAGCTTTCTTGGTAACAGGAACAATGGTGGCCCTCTTGAAGCATGTGGGAACAGCAGACTGAGATAGGGATTGATTGAATATGTCCGTAAACACACCAGCCAGCTGGTCTGCGCATGCTCTGAGGGCGCGGCTGGGGATGCCGTCTGGGCCTGCAGCCTTGCGAGGGTTAACACGTTTAAATGTTTTACTCACCTCGGCTGCAGTGAAGGAGAGTCCGCATGTTTTCGTTGCAGGCCGTGTCAGTGGCACTGTATTGTCCTCAAAGCGGGCAAAAAGTTATTTAGTCTGCCTGGGAGCAAGACATCCTGGTCCGTGACTGGGCTGGTTTTCTTTTTGTAGTCCGTGATTGACTGTAGACCCTGCCACATACCTCTTGTGTCTGAGCCGTTGAATTGAGATTCTACTTTGTCTCTATACTGACGCTTAGCTTGTTTGATAGCCTTGCGGAGGGAATAGCTGCACGGTTTGTATTCGGTCATGTTTCCAGTCACCTTGCCCTGATTAAAAGCAGTGGTTCGCGCTTTCAGTTTCACGCGAATGCTGCCATCAATCCACGGTTTCTGGTTTGGGAATGTTTTAATCATTGCAATGGAAACGACAACTTCAACGCACGTTCTAATGAACTCGCACACCGAATCTGCGTATTCGTCAATGTTGTTGTCTGACGCAATACGAAACATATCCCAGTCCACGTGATGGAAGCAGTCTTGAGTGTGGAATCAGCTTGGTCAGACCAGCGTTGGACAGATCTCAGCGTGGGAGCTTCTTGTTTTAGTTTCTGTCTGTAGGCAGGGATCAACAAAATGGAGTCGTGGTCAGCTTCTTCCAAAGGAGGGCGAAGTAGCCTTATATGCTTTTCATGAAGTTAGAATAACAATGATCCAAGGTTTTGCCAGCCCTGGTTGCGCAATCGATATGCTGATACAATTTAGGGAGTCTTGTTTTCAGATTAGCCTTGTTAAAATCCCCAGCTACAATGAATGCAGCCTCAGGATGTATGGATTCCAGTTTAAAGAGTCAAATAAAGTTTGTTCAGAGCCATCGATGTGTCTGCTTAGGGGGAATATATACGGCTGTGTCATCATGTCTGTCTGTCTCCCTCTTACGTCAGGTCTGTTCTGTCTCCCTGTTCATCAGGTCTGTCTGTCTCTGTCTGTCTCTGTTCATCAGGTCTATCTGTCTCCCTCTATGTCAGGTCTGTCTGCCTGTCTGTTCATCAGGTCTGTCTGTCTCTCTCACATCAGGTGTGTGTGTGTGTGTGTGTTGCAGTGGAGGTCATCCGTCTGGGCAACAGTTTCTACATCGACTGGGACAGGAAGATGTACCATGCCCGTAGTGACACCCCCCGGCCAAGGCCCGGACCACCACGCTGAACGAGGAACTGGGTCAGATCAAATACATCTTCTCGGACAAGACAGGAACACTCACTCAGAACATCATGACATTCAACAAGTGTTCCATCAACGGGAAGAGCACGTGAGGTTCGGATGGTACCTAGAAGAGCTACTGTGAGGTTCAGATGGTACATATAGGAAGAGCTACTGTGAGGTTCGGATGGTACCTAGGAAGAGCTACGGTGAGGTTCGGATGGTACCTAGGAAGAGCTACGGTGAGGTTCGGATGGTACCTAGGAAGAGCTACGGTGAGGTTCGGATGGTACCTAGGAAGAGCTACGGTGAAGTCCGGATGGTACCTAGGAAGAGCTACGGTGAGGTTCAGATGGTACATAGGAAGAGCTACGGTGAGGTTCAGATGGTACCTAGGAAGAGCTACGGTGAGGTTCAGATGGTACCTAGGAAGAGCTACGGTGAGGTTCAGATGGTACATAGGAAGAGCTACGGTGAGGTTCAGATGGTACATAGGAAGAGCTACGGTGAGGTTCAGATGGTACATAGGAAGTGCTACGGTGAGGTTCAGATGGTACATAGGAAGTGCTACGGTGAGGTTCGGATGGTACATAGGAAGAGCTACGGTGAGGTTCGGATGGTACCTAGGAAGAGCTACGGTGAGGTTCGGATGGTACATAGGAAGAGCTACGGTGAGGTTCGGATGGTACCTAGGAAGAGCTACGGTGAGGTTCAGATGGTACCTAGGCAGGCAAGAAAGTGTGTATGGACGAACGCTGAAACATACACACATGCATGACACACACACACACACACACAGAAGAACCATCAATGACCCAAGACTAGCTCTGTTAATCCCTACGATTGTGACAATGAGTCATCATAATGCTGCATCAAATGCACATTATCCCAGGGGCGTTGGCAGACACAAATCATTTATGTCCCCCTACCTTCCCTGAATACCTCTGCTGATCCTACAGCTCTTGTAAGCAGTAATCATGAGCCTATGAACCAGAGTTACACTGTTAGCACCGAGGCACTTGTAGGAAGACCACTTTGTGCAGCTCACCCTGTGCTATCAGCTCAGGTCTATAATAAAGCGCTGCTCTACCTTCTTAACAACACTATCAACAAGGCAGGTCCTACAGGCCCTAGTTTCTACCTTAACAACTCTATCAACAAGGCAGGTCCTACAGGCCCTAGTTTCTACCTTCTTAACAACACTATCAACAAGGCAGGTCCTACAGGCCCTAGTTTCTACCTTCTTAACAACACTATCAACAAGGCAGGTCCTACAGGCCCTAGTTTCTACCTTCTTAACAACACTATCAACAAGGCAGGTCCTACAGGCTCTAGTTTCTACCTTCTTAACAACACTATCAACAAGTCAGGTCCTACAGGCCCTAGTCTCTACCTTCTTAACAACACTATCAACAAGGCAGGTCCTACAGGCCCTAGTTTCTACCTTCTTAACAACACTATCAACAAGGCAGGTCCTACAGGCCCTAGTTTCTACCTTCTTAATAACACTATCAACAAGGCAGGTCCTACAGGCCCTAGTTTCTACCTTCTTAATTAACAACACTATCAACAAGGCAGGTCCTACAGGCCCTAGTTTCTACCTTCTTAACAACACTATCAACAAGGCAGGTCCTACAGGCCCTAGTTTCTACCTTCTTAACAACACTATCAACAAGTCAGGTCCTACAGGCCCTAGTTTCTACCTTCTTAACAACACTATCAACAAGGCAGGTCCTACAGGCCCTAGTTTCTACCTTCTTAACAACACTATCAACAAGTCAGGTCCTACAGGCCCTAGTTTCTACCTTCTTAACAACACTATCAACAAGGCAGGTCCTACAGGCCCTAGTTTCTACCTTCTTAACAACACTATCAACAAGTCAGGTCCTACAGGCCCTAGTTTCTACCTTCTTAACAACACTATCAACAAGTCAGGTCCTACAGGCCCTAGTTTCTACCTTCTTAACAACACTATCAACAAGGCAGGTCCTACAGGCCCTAGTTTCTACCTTCTTAACAACACTATCAACAAGGCAGGTCCTACAGGCCCTAGTTTCTACCTTCTTAACAACACTATCAACAAGGCAGGTCCTACAGGCCCTAGTTTCTACCTTCTTAACAACACTATCAACAAGGCAGGTCCTACAGGCCCTAGTTTCTACCTTCTTAACAACACTATCAACAAGTCAGGTCCTACAGGCCCTAGTTTCTACCTTCTTAACAACACTATCAACAAGGCAGGTCCTACAGGCCCTAGTTTCTACCTTCTTAACAACACTATCAACAAGTCAGGTCCTACAGGCCCTAGTTTCTACCTTCTTAACAACACTATCAACAAGGCAGGTCCTACAGGCTCTAGTTTCTACCTTCTTAACAACACTATCAACAAGGCAGGTCCTACAGGCTCTAGTTTTGTCCCACCTGGACTACTGTTCAGTCGTCTGGTCAGGTGCCACAAAGAGGGACTTGGGAAAATTGTAGTTGGCTCAGAACAGAGCAGCACGGCTGGCACTTAAAAGTACACGGAGAGCTAACATTAATTTTTACTTTATTTAACTAGGCAAGTCAGTTAAGAACAAATTCTTATTTTCAATGACAGCCTAGGAACAGTGGGTTAACTGCCTGTTCAGGGGCAGAATGACAGATTTGTACCTTGTCAGCTCGGGGATTTGAACTTGCAACCTTCCAGTTACTACGCTCTAAGCACTAGGCTACCCTGCCGCCCCAAATGACATGCACGTCAATCTCTCATGGCTCAAAGTGGAAGAGAGATTGACTTCCTCATTACTTGTTTTTGAAAGAGGGGTTGACAAGCTGAATATACCGAGCTGTCTGTTTCAAATACTAGCTTACGGACACCGATGCATACCCCACAAGACATGTCACCAGAAGTCTCTTCACAGTCCCCAAGTCCAGAACAGACTATGGGAGGCCCACAGTACTACATAGATCCATGACTACATGGAACTCTATTCCACATCAGGTAACTGATGCAGTAGAATCAGATTTAAAAAACAGTATCCATCCAATATCCATCTTCTTTTCCAGGGGAAGTATTTGGCTACACTGGCCAGAGACAGGAGATCAACGAGGTGAGTATTAGATTCATGAGTACTTACTGCTAGTACTTGCTGCTAGTATGTACTGCTAGTACTTGCTGCTAGTATGTACTGCTAGTACTTGCTGCTAGTATGTACTGCTAGTACTTGCTGCTAGTATGTACTGCTGGTACTTGCTGCTGGTATGTGCTGCTGGTACTTGCTGCTGGTATGTACTGCTGGTACTTGCTACTGAGTATGTGCTGCTGGTACTTAGCTGCTGGTAATGTGCTGCTGGTACTTGCACAACTGGTAGTATTGCTGCTGGTGCTTGCTGCTGAGTATGTTGCTGCTAGTGCTCAGCAGCTGGTATGTACTGCTGGTGCTTGCTGCTGGTATGTAGCTGCTGGTGCTTGCTCAGCTGGTGATGCTGCTGCTGGTGCTTGTGCTGCTGGTAATGTTGCTGCTGGTGCTTAGCAGCTGGTGATGTTGCTGCTGGTGCTTGCTTAGCTGAGTGCTGTGCTGACTGCTGGTGTGTGCTGCTGGTGCTTGCTGCTGGTGATGTTGCTGCTGGTGCTTACTGCTGGTGCTTGCTGCTGGTGTGTGCTGCTGGTGCTTTACTGCTGGTTGTGCTGCTGGTGCTTGCTGCTGGTGTGTTGCTGCTGGTGCTGTCAGCTGGTGCTTGCTGCTGGTGCGTTAGCTGCTGGTGCTTATGCTGGTGCTTAGCTGCTGGTGAGTGTAGCTGCTAGTGCTTGCTGCAATGGTGTACTGCTGCTGTGCTTACGCTAGCTGGTGCTGTGCTGCTGGTGCTTGCTTAGCTGGTGCTTGCTGCTGGTGTGTTGCTGCTGGTGCTTGCTGCTGGTGCTTGCTGCTGGTGCTTGCTGCTGGTGCGTTGCTGCTAGTGCTTACTAGCTGGTGCTTGCTGCTGGTGCTTGCTGCTGGCTGTGATGTGCTGCTGGTGCTTACTAGCTGGTAGTGTTGCTTGCTGGTGCTTATCAGCTGGTGTGTTAGCAGCTGGTGCTGTCTTGCTGCTGGTATGTTGCTGCTGGTGCTTACTGCTGGTGCTTGCTGCTGGTGCTTGCTGCTGGTGCGTTAGCAGCTAATGCTTGCTGCTGGTGCTTGCTGCTGGTGCTTGCTGCTGGTGCGTTGCTGCTGGTGCTTATCTGCTGGTGCGTTAACAACTGGTGCTTGCTAGCGACATGTGCTGCTGGTGCTACTAGCTGGTGTGTGCTGCTGGTGCTTGCTGCTGGTGTGTGCTGCTGGTGCTACTGCTGATGCAATGTTGCTGCTGGTGCTTGCTGCTGGTGCGTTGCTGCTGGTGCTTACTAGCTGGGTCATGTGCTGCTTGGTGCTTACTAGCTGGTGTGTGCTGCTGGTGCAATGTGCTGCTAATGCTTGCTGCTGGTGCTTGCTGCTGATATGCGCTGCTGGTGCTTACTGCTAGTGCTTAGCTGTTGTGGTAATGTGCTGCTGGTGCTTACTGCTGGTGTGTGCTGCTGGTGTGTTGCTGCTACATGCTTACTTAACTGGTAATGTTGCTGCTGGTGCTTACTGCTGGTATGTGCTGCTGGTGTAATGTTGCTCGCTGGTGCTTGCAGCTGGTGTGTTGCTAGCTGGTGTGTGCTGCTAATAGCATAGCTGGTGCTTGCTAGCTGGTGTGTTGCTGCTGGGTAGTGTGCTGCTAATGCTTACTGCTGGTGCTTGCAGCTGGTGCTTGCATACAATTGGTCGTATTGCTGCTGAGTGCTGCTGGCTGCAGTATGTGTGCTGCTGGTGCTTACTGCTGGTATGTTATGCTGAGTGCTTACTAACTGGTGTGTGCTGCTTCGGTGCTTACTGCTGGTAATGTTGCTGCTGGTGCTTACTCAACTGGTGATGTTGCTGCTAATGCTTGCTGCTAATTAATGTTGCTGCTGGTGCTAGCTACTGGTAGTATTGCTGCTAATACTTGCTGTATACGTTACTGTGGTGTGTGCTGCTAATGCTTACTGCTAGTGTGTTGCTGCTAGTATGCTTACTGCTGGTGCTTGCTAGCTAGTGTGTGCTGCTGGTGCTTAGCTGCTAGTGTGTACTGCTGGTGCTTACTGCTGGTGTGTACAGCTGGTGCTTGCTGCTGGTGTGTTACTGTGGTGCTTACTGCTGGTAATGTTGCTGCTGGTGCTTGCTGCTGGTAATGTGCTGCTGGTGCTTACTAGCTGGTGTGTGCTGCTGGTACTTACTGCTAGGTAGTGTGCTGCTAATGCTTACTGCTAGTATGTACTGCTAATACTTACTGCTAGTATGTACTGCTAATACTTACTGCTAGTATGTACTGCTAGTACTTACTGCTAGTATGTACTGCTAGTACTTACTGCTAGTATGTACTGCTAGTACTTACTGCTAGTATGTACTGCTAATACTTACTGCTAGTATGTACTGCTAATACTTACTGCTAGTATGTACTGCTGGTACTTACTGCTGAGTAGCACAAGGCTTTCTCTCTCTCTCTACCCCCATTCTACCCCAGCACACAGAAACAGTGGACTGGTCGTTCAACCCTTTGGCTGATCATCACTTCTCCTTCCATGACCACTCCCTGGTGGAGGCTTTGAAGCTGGAGAGTCCTGAAGTCCAGTCCTTCTTCAGACTATTGGCCCTCTGTCACACCGTTATGGCTGAAGA
>NW_027011987.1:0-21310 GCF_036934945.1 Oncorhynchus masou masou | reverse complement strand
TTACAAAGGGAAGGGAGGGGGAGTTACATAGGGAGGGGAGTGGAGTTACAGAGGGAAGGGAGGGGGAGTTACATAGGGAAGGGAGTGGAGTTACAGAGGGAAGGGAGGGGGGGAGTTACATAGGGAAGGGAGGGAGTTACATAGGGAGGGAGTTACATAGGGAAGGGAGGGGAGTTACATAGGGAAGGGAGGGAGTTACATAGGGAAGGGGGGGAGTTACATAGGGAAGGGGGTGGGAGTTACATAGGGAGGGAAGGGAGTTACATAGGGAGGGGAGGGGAGGTACATAGGGAAGCGGAGTGGAGTTACATAGGGAAGGGAGGGGAGTTACATAGGGAAGGGAGGGGGAGTTACATAGGGAAGGGAGGGTGAGTTACATAGGGAAGGAGGGAGTTACATCGGGAAGGGAGGAGAGTTACATAGGGAAGGGAGGGGAGTTACATAGGGAAGGGAGGGGGGAGTTACATAGGGAAGGGAGGGGGGAGTTACATAGGGAAGGGAGGGGAGTTACATAGGGAAGGGGGGAGTTACATAGGGAAGGGGGTGGGAGTTACATAGGGAGGGGAAGGGAGTTACATAGGGAGGGGAGGGAGGTACATAGGGGGAAGCGGGTGGAGTTACATAGGGAAGGGAGGGGAGTTACATAGGGAAGGAGGGGAGTTACATAGGGAAGGGAGGGTGAGTTACATAGGGAAGGGGGAGTTACATAGGGAAGGGGGTGGGAGTTACATAGGGAGGGGAAGGGAGTTACATAGGGAGGGGAGGGGAGGTACATAGGGAAGCGGAGTGGAGTTACATAGGGAAGGGAGGGGAGTTACATAGGGAAGGGAGGGGAGTTACAAAGGGAAGGGAGGGTGAGTTACATAGGGAAGGGAGGGGAGTTACATCGGGAAGGGAGAGAGAGTTACATAGGGAAGGGAGGGGGAGTTACATAGGGAAGGGAGGGGGAGTTACATAGGGAAGGGAGGGAGGGGGAGTTACATAGGGAAGGGAGGGGAGTTACATAGGGAAGGGAGGGGGAGTTACATAGGGAAGGGAGGGGGTGTTACATAGGGAAGGGAGGGGGAGTTACATAGGGAAGGAGGGGAGTTACATAGGGAAGGGGGGGAGTTACATAGGGAAGGGGGTGGGAGTTACATAGGGAAGGAGGGGAGTTAATTAGGGAAGGGAGGGGGAGTTACATAGGGAAGGGAGGGAGAGTTACATAGGGAAGGGAGGGGAGTTACATAGGTAGGGGGAGTTACATAGGGAGGAGGGGAGTTACATAGGGAAGGGAGGGGGAGTTACATAGGGAAGGGAGGGGGAGTTACATAGTGAAGGGAGGGGGAGTAGCATAGGTAAGGGAGGGGAGTTACATAGGGAAGGGAGGGGGAGTTACATAGGGAAGGGAGGGGGAGTTACATAGGGAAGGGAGGGGGAGTTACATAGGGGGGGAGTGACATAGGGAGGGGGAGTTACATAGGGAAGGGAGGGATTTACATAGGGACGGGGGGAGTTACATAGGGAGGGGGGGAGTTACATAGGGAAGGGAGTGGAGTTACAGAGGGAAGGGAGGGAGTTACATAGGGAAGGGAGGGGGAGCTACATAGGGAAGGGAGGGGGGAGAAGCATAGGTAAGGGAGGGGGAGTTACATAGGGAAGGGAGGGGGAGTTACATAGGGAAGGGGGGGGGGTTACATAGGGAAGGGAGGGGAGTTACATAGGGAAGGGAGGGGGAGTTACATAGGGAAGGGAGGGGAGTTACATAGGGAAGGGAGGGGGAGTTACATAGGGAAGGGAGGGGGAGTTACATAGGGAAGGGAGGGGGAGTTACATAGGGAAGGGATGGGGGAGTTACATAGGGAAGGGAGGGGTGTTACATAGGGAAGGGAGGGGGAGTTACATAAGGAAGGGAGGGGAGTTACATAGGGAAGGGGGGGGGGAGTTACATAGGGAAGGGGGTGGGAGTTACATAGGGAAGGGAGGGGGAGTTACATAGGGAAGGGAGGGGGAGTTACATAGGGAAGGGAGGGGGAGTTACATAGGGAAGCGAGGGGGAGTTACATAGGGAAGGGAGAGTAGTTACATAGGGAAGGGAGGGGGAGATACATAGGGAGGGGGAGTTACATGGGGAAGGGAGGGGAGAGTTACATAGGGAAGGGAGGGGGAGTTACATAGGGAAGGGAGGGGAGTTACATAGGGAGGGGAGTTACATAGGGAAGGGGAGTGGAGTTACATAGGGAAGGGAGGGGGAGTTACATAGGGAAGGGAGGGGGAGTTACATAGGGAAGGGAGGGGGAGTTACATAGGGAAGGGAGGGGGAGTTACAAAGGGAAGGGAGAGGAGTTACATAGGGAAGGGAGGGGGAGTTACATAGGGAAGGGAGGGAGTTACATAGGGGAAGGGAGGGGGAGTTACATAGGGAGGGGGGAGTTACATGGGGGAAGGGGGGAGAGTTACATAGGGAAGGGAGGGGGAGTTACATAGGGAAGGGAGGGGTGTTACATAGTGAAGGGGAGTTACATAGGGAAGGGAGGGGGAGTTACATAGGGAAGGGAGGGGAGTTACATAGGGAAGGGGAGTGGTGTTACATAGGGAAGGGAGGGGAGTTACATAGGGAAGGGAGGGGGAGTTACATAGGGAAGGGAGGGGAGTTACATAGGGAAGGGAGGGGGAGTTACATAGGGAAGGGAGTGGAGTTACATAGTGAAGGGAGTGGAGTTACATAGGGAAGGGAGTGGAGTTACATAGGGAAGAGAGGGGAGTTACATAGGGAAAGGAGGGGGGAGTTACATAGGGAAGGGAGGGGCGTTACATAGGGAAGGGAGGGAGTTACATAGGGAGGGGAGGGGAGTTACAACTGTGAAGGGAGGGGGAGTTACATAGGAAAGGGAGTGGGAGTTACATAGGGAAGGGAGGGAGTTACATAGCGAAGGGAGTGGAGTTACATAGGGAAGGGAGGGAGTTACATAGGGAAGGGGAGTGGAGTTACATAGGGAAGGGAGGGGAGTTACATAGGGAAGGGAGGGAGTTACATAGGGAAGGGAGGGGAGTTACATAGGGAAGGGAGTGGAGTTACATAGGGAATGGAGGGGAGTTACATAGGGAAGGGAGGGGGAGTTACATAGGGAAGGGAGGGAGTTACATAGGGAAGGGATGGGGGAGTTACATAGGGAAGGGAGGGGTGTTACATAGGGAAGGGAGGGGGAGTTACATAGGGAAGGGAGGGGAGTTACATAGGGAAGGGGGGGAGTTACATAGGGAAGGGGGTGGGAGTTACATAGGGAAGGGAGGGGGAGTTACATAGGGAAGGGAGGGGGAGTTACATAGGGAAGGGAGGGGGGGAGTTACATAGGGAAGCGAGGGGGGAGTTACATAGGGAAGGGAGAGTAGTTACATAGGGAAGGGAGGGGGGAGTTACATAGGGAAGGGAGGGGAGTTACATAGGGAAGGGAGGGGGGAGATACATAGGGAGGGGGGAGTTACATGGGGAAGGGAGGGGAGAGTTACATAGGGAAGGGAGGGGGAGTTACATAGGGAAGGGAGGGAGTTACATAGGGAGGGGAGTTACATAGGGAAGGGAGTGGAGTTACATAGGGAAGGGAGGGGGAGTTACATAGGGAAGGGAGGGGGAGTTACATAGGGAAGGAGGGGGAGTTACAAAGGGAAGGGAGAGGAGTTACATAGGGAAGGGAGGGGGGAGTTACATAGGGAAGGGAGGGGAGTTACATAGGGAGGGGAGGGGAGGTACATAGGGAAGCGGAGTGGAGTTACATAGGGAAGGGAGGGGAGTTACATAGGGAAGGGAGGGGAGTTACATAGGGAAGGGAGGGTGAGTTACATAGGGAAGGGAGGGGAGTTACATCGGGAAGGGAGGAGAGTTACATAGGGAAGGGAGGGGAGTTACATAGGGAAGGGAGGGGAGTTACATAGGGAAGGGAGGGGGAGTTACATAGGGAAGGGAGGGGGAGTTACATAGGGAAGGGAGGGGGAGTTACATAGGGAAGGGAGGGGGGTGTTACATAGGGAAGGGAGGGGGAGTTACATAGGGAAGGGAGGGGAGTTACATAGGGAAGGGGGGGAGTTACATAGGGAAGGGGGTGGGAGTTACATAGGGAAGGAGGGGAGTTAATTAGGGAAGGGAGGGGGAGTTACATAGGGAAGGGAGGGAGAGTTACATAGGGAAGGGAGGGGAGTTACATAGGTAGGGGGAGTTACATAGGGAGGAGGGAGTTACATAGGGAAGGGAGGGGAGTTACATAGGGAAGGGAGGGGGAGTTACATAGTGAAGGGAGGGGGAGTAGCATAGGTAAGGGAGGGGGAGTTACATAGGGAAGGGAGGGGGAGTTACATAGGGAAGGGAGGGGGAGTTACATAGGGAAGGGAGGGGGAGTTACATAGGGAGGGGAGTGACATAGGGGGGGGAGTTACATAGGGAAGGGAGGGGATTTACATAGGGACGGGGGAGTTACATAGGGAGGGGGAGTTACATAGGGAAGGGAGTGGAGTTACAGAGGGAAGGGAGGGGAGTTACATAGGGAAGGGAGGGGGAGCTACATAGGGGAAGGGAGGGGGGAGAAGCATAGGTAAGGGAGGGGGAGTTACATAGGGAAGGGAGGGGGAGTTACATAGGGAAGGGAGGGGGGTTACATAGGGAAGGGAGGGAGTTACATAGGGAAGGGAGGGGGAGTTACATAGGGAAGGGAGGGGAGTTACATAGGGAAGGGAGGGGGAGTTACATAGGGAAGGGAGGGGGAGTTACATAGGGAAGGGAGGGGGAGTTACATAGGGAAGGGATGGGGGAGTTACATAGGGAAGGGAGGGGGTGTTACATAGGGAAGGGAGGGGGGAGTTACATAAGGAAGGGAGGGGAGTTACATAGGGAAGGGGGCGGGGAGTTACATAGGGAAGGGGTGGGAGTTACATAGGGAAGGGAGGGGGAGTTACATAGGGAAGGGAGGGGGAGTTACATAGGGAAGCGAGGGGGGAGTTACATAGGGAAGGGAGAGTAGTTACATAGGGAAGGGAGGGGGGAGATACATAGGGAGGGGGAGTTACATGGGGAAGGGAGGGGAGAGTTACATAGGGAAGGGAGGGGGAGTTACATAGGGAAGGGAGGGGAGTTACATAGGGAGGGGAGTTACATAGGGAAGGGAGTGGAGTTACATAGGGAAGGGAGGGGGAGTTACATAGGGAAGGGAGGGGGAGTTACATAGGGAAGGGAGGGGGAGTTACATAGGGAAGGGAGGGGGGAGTTACAAAGGGAAGGGAGAGGAGTTACATAGGGAAGGGAGGGGGGAGTTACATAGGGAAGGGAGGGGAGTTACATAGGGAAGGGAGGGGGGAGTTACATAGGGAGGGGGGAGTTACATGGGGAAGGCAGGGGAGAGTTACATAGGGAAGGGAGGGGGAGTTACATAGGGAAGGGAGGGGGTGTTACATAGTGAAGGGGAGTTACATAGGGAAGGGAGGGGGAGTTACATAGGGAAGGGAGGGGAGTTACATAGGGAAGGGGAGTGGTGTTACATAGGGAAGGGAGGGGAGTTACATAGGGAAGGGAGGGGAGTTACATAGGGAAGGGAGGGGAGTTACATAGGGAAGGGAGGGGGAGTTACATAGGGAAGGGGAGTGGAGTTACATAGTGAAGGGAGTGGAGTTACATAGGGAAGGGAGTGGAGTTACATAGGGAAGAGAGGGGAGTTACATAGGGAAAGGAGGGGGAGTTACATAGGGAAGGGAGGGGCGTTACATAGGGAAGGGAGGGGAGTTACATAGGGAGGGGAGGGGAGTTACAACTGTGAAGGGAGGGGGGAGTTACATAGGAAAGGGAGTGGGAGTTACATAGGGAAGGGAGGGGAGTTACATAGCGAAGGGGAGTGGAGTTACATAGGGAAGGGAGGGGAGTTACATAGGGAAGGGGAGTGGAGTTACATAGGGAAGGGAGGGGAGTTACATAGGGAAGGGAGGGGAGTTACATAGGGAAGGGAGGGGAGTTACATAGGGAAGGGGAGTGGAGTTACATAGGGAATGGAGGGGAGTTACATAGGGAAGGGAGGGGGGAGTTACATAGGGAAGGGAGGGGGAGTTACATAGGGAAGGGATGGGGGAGTTACATAGGGAAGGGAGGGGTGTTACATAGGGAAGGGAGGGGGAGTTACATAGGGAAGGGAGGGAGTTACATAGGGAAGGGGGGGAGTTACATAGGGAAGGGGGGGGTGGGAGTTACATAGGGAAGGGAGGGGGAGTTACATAGGGAAGGGAGGGGGAGTTACATAGGGAAGGGAGGGGGAGTTACATAGGGAAGCGAGGGGGAGTTACATAGGGAAGGGAGAGTAGTTACATAGGGAAGGGAGGGGGAGTTACATAGGGAAGGGAGGGAGTTACATAGGGAAGGGAGGGGGAGATACATAGGGAGGGGGAGTTACATGGGGAAGGGAGGGAGAGTTACATAGGGAAGGGAGGGGGAGTTACATAGGGAAGGGAGGGAGTTACATAGGGAGGGGAGTTACATAGGGAAGGGGAGTGGAGTTACATAGGGAAGGGAGGGGGAGT
Organism: Oncorhynchus masou masou; assembly: GCF_036934945.1. Classification (NCBI taxonomy): domain Eukaryota; kingdom Metazoa; phylum Chordata; class Actinopteri; order Salmoniformes; family Salmonidae; genus Oncorhynchus; species Oncorhynchus masou. Next base: position 14,779 of record NW_027011987.1, on the reverse strand, counting down.
TACATAGGGAAGGGAGGGGGAGTTACATAGGGAAGGGAGGGGGAGTTACAAAGGGAAGGGAGAGGAGTTACATAGGGAAGGGAGGGGGAGTTACATAGGGAAGGAGGGGAGTTACATAGGGAAGGGAGGGGGAGTTACATAGGGAGGGGGAGTTACATGGGGAAGGGAGGGGAGAGTTACATAGGGAAGGGAGGGGGGAGTTACATAGGGAAGGGAGGGGGTGTTACATAGTGAAGGGGAGTTACATAGGGAAGGGAGGGGGAGTTACATAGGGAAGGGAGGGGAGTTACATAGGGAAGGGAGTGGTGTTACATAGGGAAGGGAGGGGGAGTTACATAGGGAAGGGAGGGGAGTTACATAGGGAAGGGAGGGGGGAGTTACATAGGGAAGGGAGGGGGAGTTACATAGGGAAGGGGAGTGGAGTTACATAGTGAAGGAGTGGAGTTACATAGGGAAGGGAGTGGAGTTACATAGGGAAGAGAGGGGAGTTACATAGGGAAAGGAGGGGGAGTTACATAGGGAAGGGAGGGGGGCGTTACATAGGGGAAGGGAGGGGAGTTACATAGGGAGGGGAGGGGAGTTACAACTGTGAAGGGAGGGGGGAGTTACATAGGAAAGGGAGTGGGAGTTACATAGGGAAGGGAGGGGAGTTACATAGCGAAGGGAGTGGAGTTACATAGGGAAGGGAGGGGAGTTACATAGGGAAGGGAGTGGAGTTACATAGGGAAGGGAGGGGAGTTACATAGGGAAGGGAGGGGAGTTACATAGGGAAGGGAGGGGAGTTACATAGGGAAGGGGAGTGGAGTTACATAGGGAATGGAGGGGAGTTACATAGGGAAGGAGGGAGTTACATAGGGAAGGGAGGGGGAGTAGCATAGGTAAGGGAGGGGGAGTTACATAGGGAAGGGAGGGGGAGTTACATAGGGAAGGGAGGGGGAGTTACATAGGGAAGGGAGGGGGAGTTACATAGGGAAGGGAGGGGAGTTACATAGGGAGGGGGAGTTACATAGGGAAGGGAGGGGATTTACATAGGGAAGGGAGGGGGAGTTACATAGGGAGGGGGGAGTTACATAGGGAAGGGGGTGGGGTTACATAGGGGGAAGGGAGTTACATAGGGAGGGGAGGGGAGTTACATAGGGAAGGGGAGTGGAGTTACATAGGGAAGGGAGGGGAGTTACATAGGGAAGGGAGGGGAGTTACATAGGGAAGGGAGGGGGAGTTACATAGGGAAGGGAGGGGGAGTTACATAGGGAAGGGAGGGGGAGTTACATAGGGAAGGGAGGGGGGGAGTTACATAGGGAAGGGAGGGGGTGTTACATAGGGAAGGGAGGGGGAGTTACATAGGGAAGGGAGGGGAGTTACATAGGGAAGGGGGGGGGGAGTTACATAGGGAAGGGGTGGGAGTTACATAGGGAAGGGAGGGGGAGTTACATAGGGAAGGGGGGAGTTACATAGGGAAGGGAGGGGGAGTTACATAGGGAAGGGAGGGGGAGTTACATAGGGAAGGGAGGGGGAGTTACATAGGGAAGGGAGGGGGAGTTACATAGGGAAGGGAGGGGAGTTACATAGGGAAGGGGGGGGAGATACATAGGGAGGGGGAGTTACATGGGGAAGGGAGGGAGAGTTACATAGGGAAGGGAGGGGGAGTTACATAGGGAAGGGAGGGGAGTTACATAGGGAGGGGAGTTACATAGGGAAGGGGGAGTGGAGTTACATAGGGAAGGGAGGGGGAGTTTCATAGGGAAGGGAGGGGGGAGTTACAAAGGGAAGGGAGAGGAGTTACATAGGGAAGGGAGGGGGGAGTTACATAGGGAAGGGAGGGGAGTTACATAGGGAAGGGAGGGGGGAGTTACATAGGGAGGGGGGAGTTACATGGGGAAGGGAGGGGAGAGTTACATAGGGAAGGGAGGGGGGAGTTACATAGGGAAGGGAGGGGGTGTTACATAGTGAAGGGGAGTGGAGTTACATAGGGAAGGGAGGGGAGTTACATAGGGAAGGGGAGTGGTGTTACATAGGGAAGGGAGGGGAGTTACATAGGGAAGGGAGGGGAGTTACATAGGGAAGGGAGGGGAGTTACATAGGGAAGGGAGGGGGGAGTTACATAGGGAAGGGGAGTGGAGTTACAGAGGGAAGGGAGGGGGGAGTTACATAGGGAAGGGAGGGGAGTTACATAGGGAGGGGAGTTACATAGGGAAGGGAGGGGGAGTTACATAGGGAAGGGAGGGGAGTTACATAGGGAAGGGGGTGGGAGTTACATAGGGAGGGAAGGGAGTTACATAGGGAGGGGAGGCGAGTTACATAGGGAAGGGGAGTGGAGTTACATAGGGAAGGGAGGGGAGTTACATAGGGAAGGGAGGGGAGTTACATAGGGAAGGGAGGGTGAGTTACACAGGGAAGGGAGGGGAGTTACATCGGGAAGGGAGGAGAGTTACATAGGGAAGGGAGGGGAGTTACATAGGGAAGGGAGGGGGAGTTAGATAGGGAAGGGAGGGGGAGTTACATAGGGAAGGGAGGGGGAGTTACATAGGGAAGGGAGGGGGAGTTACATAGGGAAGGGAGGGGGTGTTACATAGGGAAGGGAGGGGGAGTTACATAGGGAAGGGAGGGGGAGTTAGATAGGGAAGGGAGGGGGAGTTACATAGGGAAGGGAGGGGGAGTTACATAGGGAAGGGAGGGGGAGTTACATAGGGAAGGGAGGGGGAGTTACATAGGGAAGGGAGGGGAGTTACATAGGGAAGGGGGGGGGAGTTACATAGGGAAGGGGGTGGGAGTTACATTGGGAAGGGAGGGGGAGTTACATAGGGAAGGGAGGGGGAGTTACATAGTGAAGGGAGGGGGAGTAGCATAGGTAAGGGAGGGGGAGTTACATAGGGAAGGGAGGGGGAGTTACATAGGGAAGGGAGAGTTACATAGGGAAGGGAGGGGGAGTTACATAGGGAGGGGGAGTGACATAGGGAGGGGGAGTTACATAGAGAAGGGAGGGATTTACATAGGGAAGGGAGGGGGAGTTACATAGGGAGGGGGAGTTACATAGGGAAGGGAGTGGAGTTACAGAGGGAAGGGAGGGGAGTTACATAGGGAAGGGAGGGGGAGATACATAGGGAAGGAAGGGGGAGTAGCATAGGTAAGGGAGGGGGAGTTAAATAGGGAAGGGAGGGGGAGTTACATAGGGAAGGGAGGGGGAGTTACATAGGGAAGGGAGGGGGGTTACATAGGGAAGGGAGGGGGAGTTACATAGGGAGGGGGAGTGACTTAGGGAGGGGGAGGTACATAGTGAAGGGAGGGGATTTACATAGGGAAGGGAGGGGGAGTTACATAGGGAAGGGAGTGGAGTTACAGAGGGAAGGGAGGGGCGAGTTACATAGGGAAGGGAGGGGAGTTACATAGGGAGGGGAGTTACATAGGGAAGGGAGGGGGGAGTTACATAGGGAAGGGAGGGGAGTTACATAGGGAAGGGGGGGAGTTACATAGGGAAGGGGGGTGGGAGTTACATAGGGAGGGGAAGGGAGTTACATAGGGAGGGGAGGCGAGTTACATAGGGAAGGGGAGTGGAGTTACATAGGGAAGGGAGGGGAGTTACATAGGGAAGGGAGGGGAGTTACATAGGGAAGGGAGGGTGAGTTACATAGGGAAGGGAGGGGAGTTACATCGGGAAGGGAGGGGGAGTTACATAGGGAAGGGAGGGGGAGTTACATAGGGAAGGGAGGGGGAGTTACATAGGGAAGGGAGGGGGAGTTACATAGGGAAGGGAGGGGGAGTTACATAGGGAAGGGAGGGGGAGTTACATAGTGAAGGGAGGGGGTGTTACATAGGGAAGGGAGGGGGAGTTACATAGGGAAGGGAGGGGAGTTACATAGGGAAGGGGGGAGTTACATAGGGAAGGGGGTGGGAGTTACATAGGGAAGGGAGGGGGGAGTTACATAGGGAAGGGAGGGGGAGTTACATAGGGAAGGGAGGGGGAGTTACATAGGGAAGGGAGAGTATTTACATAGGGAAGGGAGGGGGAGTTACATAGGGAAGGGAGGGAGTTACATAGGGAAGGGTGGGGGAGATACATAGGGAGGGGGAAGTTACATGGGGAAGGGAGGGGAGAGTTACATAGGGAAGGGAGGGGGGAGTTACATAGGGAAGGGAGGGGGGAGTTACATAGGGAAGGGAGGGGAGTTACATAGGGAAGGGAGGGGGAGATACATAGGGAGGGGGAGTTACATGGGGAAGGGAGGGAGAGTTACATAGGGAAGGGAGGGGGAGTTACATAGGGAAGGGAGGGGGAGTTACATAGGGAAGGGAGGGGGAGTTACAAAGGGAAGGGAGAGGAGTTACATAGGGAAGGGAGGGGGAGTTACATAGGGAAGGGAGGGGAGTTACATAGGGAAGGGAGGGGGAGTTACATAGGGAGGGGGAGTTACATGGGGAAGGGAGGGAGAGTTACATAGGGAAGGGAGGGGGAGTTACATAGGGAAGGGAGGGGGTGTTACATAGTGAAGGGGAGTGGAGTTACATAGGGAAGGGAGGGGAGTTACATAGGGAAGGGGAGTGGTGTTACATAGGGAAGGGAGGGGAGTTACATAGGGAATTGGAGGGGAGTTACATAGGGAATTGGAGGGGAGTTACATAGGGAAGGGAGTGGAGTTACATAGGGAAGGGAGTGGAGTTACATAGGGAAGGGAGGGGAGTTACATAGGGAAAGGAGGGGGGAGTTACATAGGGAAGGGAGGGGGCGTTACATAGGGAAGGGAGGGGAGTTACATAGGGAGGGGAGGGGAGTTACAACTGTGAAGGGAGGGGGGAGTTACATAGGAAAGGGAGGGGGAGTTACATAGGGAAGGGAGGGGAGTTACATAGCGAAGGGGAGTGGAGTTACATAGGGAAGGGAGGGGAGTTACATAGGGAAGGGGAGTGGAGTTACATAGGGAAGGGAGGGGGAGTTACATAGGGAAGGGAGGGGAGTTACATAGGGAAGGGAGGGAGTTACATAGGGAAGGGGAGTGGAGTTACATAGGGAATGGAGGGGAGTTACATAGGGAAGGGAGGGGAGTTACATAGGGAAGGGAGGGGGAGTAGCATAGGTAAGGGAGGGGGAGTTACATAGGGAAGGGAGGGGGAGTTACAGAGGGAAGGGAGGGGGAGTTACATAGGGAAGGGAGGGGGAGTTACATAGGGAAGGGAGGGGGAGTTACATAGGGAGGGGGAGTGACATAGGGAGGGGGAGTTACATAGGGAAGGGAGGGGGAGTTACATAGGGAGGGGGAGTTACATAGGGAAGGGAGTGGAGTTACAGAGGGAAGGGAGGGGAGTTACATAGGGAAGGGAGGGGGAGCTACATAGGGAAGGGAGGGGGAGTAGCATAGGTAAGGGAGGGGGAGTTACATAGGGAAGGGAGGGGGAGTTACATAGGGAAGGGAGGGGGAGTTACATAGGGAAGGGAGGGGGGTTACATAGGGAAGGGAGGGGAAGTTACACAGGGATGGGGAGTGACTTAGGGAGGGGGGAGTTACATAGTGAAGGGAGGGGATGTACATAGGGAAGGGAGGGGGGAGTTACATAGGGAAGGGAGTGGAGTTACAGAGGGAAGGGAGGGGGGAGTTACATAGGGAAGGGAGGGGAGTTACATAGGGAGGGGAGGGGAGTTACATAGGGAAGGGAGGGGGAAGTTACATAGGGAAGGGAGGGGAGCTACATCGGGAAGGGAGGAGAGTTACATAGGGAAGGGAGGGGAGTTACATAGGGAAGGGAGGGGGAGTTACATAGGGAAGGGAGGGGGAGTTACATAGGGAAGGGAGGGGGAGTTACATAGGGAAGGGAGGGGGAGTTACATAGGGAAGGGAGGGGGTGTTACATAGGGAAGGGAGGGGGAGTTACATAGGGAAGGGGGGGAGTTACATAGGGAAGGGGGTGGGAGTTACATAGGGAAGGGAGGGGGAGTTACATAGGGAAGGGGGGAGTTACATAGGGAAGGGAGGGGGAGTTACATAGGGAAGGGAGGGGGAGTTACATAGGGAAGGGAGGGGGAGTTACATAGGGGAAGGAGAGTAGTTACATAGGGAAGGGAGGGGGAGTTACATAGGGAAGGGAGGGGAGTTACATAGGGAAGGGAGGGGGAGTAGCATAGGTAAGGGAGGGGGAGTTACATAGGGAAGGGAGGGGGAGTTACAGAGGGAAGGGAGGGGGAGTTACATAGGGAAGGGAGGGGGAGTTACATAGGGAAGGGAGGGGGAGTTACATAGGGAGGGGGAGTGACATAGGGAGGGGGAGTTACATAGGGAAGGGAGGGGGAGTTACATAGGGAGGGGGAGTTACATAGGGAAGGGAGTGGAGTTACAGAGGGAAGGGAGGGGAGTTACATAGGGAAGGGAGGGGGGAGCTACATAGGGAAGGGAGGGGGGAGTAGCATAGGTAAGGGAGGGGGAGTTACATAGGGAAGGGAGGGGGAGTTACATAGGGAAGGGAGGGGGAGTTACATAGGGAAGGGAGGGGGGTTACATAGGGAAGGGAGGGGAAGTTACACAGGGATGGGGAGTGACTTAGGGGGGGGAGTTACATAGTGAAGGGAGGGGATGTACATAGGGAAGGGAGGGGGAGTTACATAGGGAAGGGAGTGGAGTTACAGAGGGAAGGGAGGGGGAGTTACATAGGGAAGGGAGGGGAGTTACATAGGGAGGGGAGGGGGAGTTACATAGGGAAGGGAGGGGGAAGTTACATAGGGAAGGGAGGGGAGCTACATCGGGAAGGGAGGAGAGTTACATAGGGAAGGGAGGGGAGTTACATAGGGAAGGGAGGGGGAGTTACATAGGGAAGGGAGGGGGAGTTACATAGGGAAGGGAGGGGGAGTTACATAGGGAAGGGAGGGGGAGTTACATAGGGAAGGGAGGGGGTGTTACATAGGGAAGGGAGGGGGAGTTACATAGGGAAGGGGGGGAGTTACATAGGGAAGGGGGTGGGAGTTACATAGGGAAGGGAGGGGGAGTTACATAGGGAAGGGGGGGAGTTACATAGGGAAGGGAGGGGGAGTTACATAGGGAAGGGAGGGGGAGTTACATAGGGAAGGGAGGGGGAGTTACATAGGGAAGGGAGAGTAGTTACATAGGGAAGGGAGGGGGAGTTACATAGGGAAGGGAGGGGAGTTACATAGGGAAGGGAGGGGGAGATACATAGGGAGGGGGGAGTTACATGGGGAAGGAGGGGAGAGTTACATAGGGAAGGGAGGGGGAGTTACATAGGGAAGGGGGAGTTATATAGGGAGGGGAGTTACATAGGGAAGGGGAGTGGAGTTACATAGGGAAGGGAGGGGGAGTTACATAGGGAAGGGAGGAGGGAGTTACAAAGGGAAGGGAGAGGAGTACATAGGGAAGGGAGGGGGAGTTACATAGGGAAGGGAGGGGAGTTACATAGGGAAGGGAGGGGGAGTTACATAGGGAGGGGGAGTTACATGGGGAAGGGAGGGAGAGTTACATAGGGAAGGGAGGGGGAGTTACATAGGGAAGGGAGGGGGTGTTACATAGTGAAGGGGAGTGGAGTTACATAGGGAAGGGAGGGGAGTTACATAGGGAAGGGAGGGGGAGTTACATAGGGAAGGGAGGGGAGTTACATAGGGAAGGGAGGGGGAGTTACATAGGGAAGGGGAGTGGAGTTACAGAGGGAAGGGAGGGGGAGTTAAATAGGGAAGGGAGGGGAGTTACATAGGGAGGGGAGTTACATAGGGAAGGGAGGGGGAGTTACATAGGGAAGGGAGGGGAGTTACATAGGGAAGGGGGGAGTTACATAGGGAAGGGGGTGGGAGTTACATAGGGAGGGGAAGGGAGTTACAAAGGGAGGGGGAGGCGAGTTACATAGGGAAGGGGAGTGGAGTTACATAGGGAAGGGAGGGGAGTTACATAGGGAAGGGAGGGGAGTTACATAGGGAAGGGAGGGTGAGTTACATAGGGAAGGGAGGGGAGTTACATCGGGAAGGGAGGAGAGTTACATAGGGAAGGGAGGGGAGTTACATAGGGAAGGGAGGGGGGAGTTACATAGGGAAGGGAGGGGGAGTTACATAGGGAAGGGAGGGGGAGTTACATAGGGAAGGGAGGGGGGAGTTACATAGGGAAGGGAGGGGGTGTTACATAGGGAAGGGAGGGGGAGTTACATAGGGAAGGGAGGGGAGTTACATAGGGAAGGGGGGGAGTTACATAGGGAAGGGGGTGGGAGTTACATTGGGAAGGGAGGGGGAGTTACATAGGGAAGGGAGGGGGAGTTACATAGTGAAGGGAGGGGGAGTAGCATAGGTAAGGGAGGGGGAGTTACATAGGGAAGGGAGGGGGAGTTACATAGTGAAGGGAGGGGGAGTAGCATAGGTAAGGGAGGGGGAGTTACATAGGGAAGGGAGGGGGAGTTACATAGGGAAGGGAGGGGGAGTTACATAGGGAAGGGAGGGGGAGTTACATAGGGAGGGGGAGTGACATAGGGAGGGGGAGTTACATAGAGAAGGGAGGGGATTTACATAGGGAAGGGAGGGGGAGTTACATAGGGAGGGGGAGTTACATAGGGAAGGGAGTGGAGTTACAGAGGGAAGGGAGGGGAGTTACATAGGGAAGGGAGGGGGAGCTACATAGGGAAGGAAGGGGGAGTAGCATAGGTAAGGGAGGGGGAGTTACATAGGGAAGGGAGGGGGAGTTACATAGGGAAGGGGGGGGTTTACATAGGGAAGGGAGGGGGAGTTACATAGGGAGGGGAGTGACTTAGGGAGGGGAAAGGTACATAGTGAAGGGAGGGGATTTACATAGGGAAGGGAGGGGATTTACATAGGGAAGGGAGTGGAGTTACAGAGGGAAGGGAGGGGGAGTTACATAGGGAAGGGAGGGGAGTTACATAGGGAGGGGAGTTACATAGGGAAGGGAGGGGGAGTTGCATAGGGAAGGGAGGGGAGTTACATAGGGAAGGGGGAGTTACATAGGGAAGGGGGGTGGGAGTTACATAGGGAGGGGAAGGGAGTTACATAGGGAGGGGAGGCGAGTTACATAGGGAAGGGGAGTGGAGTTACATAGGGAAGGGAGGGGAGTTACATAGGGAAGGGAGGGGAGTTACATAGGGAAGGGAGGGTGAGTTACATAGGGAAGGGAGGGGAGTTACATCGGGAAGGGAGGAGAGTTACATAGGGAAGGGAGGGGAGTTACATAGGGAAGGGAGGGGGAGTTACATAGGGAAGGGAGGGGGAGTTACATAGGGAAGGGAGGGGGAGTTACATAGGGAAGGGAGGGGGAGTTACATAGGGAAGGGAGGGGGAGTTACATAGGGAAGGGAGGGGGTGTTACAAAGGGAAGGGAGGGGGAGTTACATAGGGAAGGGAGGGGAGTTACATAGGGAAGGGGGGGAGTTACATAGGGAAGGGGGTGGGAGTTACATAGGGAAGGGAGGGGGAGTTACATAGGGAAGGGAGGGGGAGTTACATAGGGAAGGGAGGGGGAGTTACATAGGGAAGGGAGAGTATTTACATAGGGAAGGGAGGGGGAGTTACATAGGGAAGGGAGGGGAGTTACATAGGGAAGGGAGGGGGAGATACATAGGGAGGGGGAGTTACATGGGGAAGGGAGGGGAGAGTTACATAGGGAAGGGAGGGGGAGTTACATAGGGAAGGGAGGGGGAGTTACATAGGGAAGGGAGGGAGTTACATAGGGAAGGGAGGGGGAGATACATAGGGAGGGGGAGTTACATGGGGAAGGGGGGGAGAGTTACATAGGGAAGGGAGGGGGGAGTTACATAGGGAAGGGAGGGGGGAGTTACATAGGGAAGGGAGGGGGGAGTTACAAAGGGAAGGGAGAGGAGTTACATAGGGAAGGGAGGGGGAGTTACATAGGGAAGGGAGGGGAGTTACATAGGGAAGGGAGGGGGAGTTACATAGGGAGGGGGAGTTACATGGGGAAGGGAGGGAGAGTTACATAGGGAAGGGAGGGGGGAGTTACATAGGGAAGGGAGGGGGTGTTACATAGTGAAGGGGAGTGGAGTTACATAGGGAAGGGAGGGGAGTTACATAGGGAAGGGGAGTGGTGTTACATAGGGAAGGGAGGGGAGTTACATAGGGAATTGGAGGGGAGTTACATAGGGAAGGGAGTGGAGTTACATAGGGAAGGGAGTGGAGTTACATAGGGAAGGGAGGGGAGTTACATAGGGAAAGGAGGGGGGAGTTACATAGGGAAGGGAGGGGGAGTTACATAGGGAAGGGAGGGGAGTTACATAGGGAGGGGGAGGGGAGTTACAACTGTGAAGGGAGGGGGAGTTACATAGGAAAGGGAGGGGGAGTTACATAGGGAAGGGAGGGAGTTACATAGCGAAGGGGAGTGGAGTTACATAGGGAAGGGAGGGGAGTTACATAGGGAAGGGGAGTGGAGTTACATAGGGAAGGGAGGGGAGTTACATAGGGAAGGGAGGGAGTTACATAGGGAAGGGAGGGGAGTTACATAGGGAAGGGAGTGGAGTTACATAGGGAATGGAGGGGAGTTACATAGGGAAGGGAGGGGAGTTACATAGGGAAGGGAGGGGGGAGTAGCATAGGTAAGGGAGGGGGAGTTACATAGGGAAGGGAGGGGGAGTTACAGAGGGAAGGGAGGGGGAGTTACATAGGGAAGGGAGGGGGAGTTACATAGGGAAGGGAGGGGGAGTTACAGATGGAAGGGAGGGGGAGTTACATAGGGAAGGGAGGGGGAGTTACATAGGGAAGGGAGGGGGAGTTACATAGGGAGGGGGAGTGACATAGGGAGGGGGAGTTACATAGGGAAGGGAGGGGATTTACATAGGGAAGGGAGGGGGAGTTACATAGGGAGGGGGAGTTACATAGGGAAGGAGTGGAGTTACAGAGGGAAGGGAGGGGAGTTACATAGGGAAGGGAGGGGGAGCTACATAGGGAAGGGAGGGGGAGTAGCATAGGTAAGGGAGGGGGAGTTACATAGGGAAGGGAGGGGGAGTTACATAGGGAAGGGAGGGGGAGTTACATAGGGAAGGGAGGGGGGTTACATAGGGAAGGGAGGGAAGTTACACAGGGAGGGGAGTGACTTAGGGAGGGGGAGTTACATAGTGAAGGGAGGGGATGTACATAGGGAAGGGAGGGGGAGTTACATAGGGAAGGGAGTGGAGTTACAGAGGGAAGGGAGGGGGAGTTACATAGGGAAGGGAGGGGAGTTACATAGGGAGGGTTAGTTACATAGGGAAGGGAGGGGGAGTTACATAGGGAAGGGAGGGAGTTAAATAGGGAAGGGGGAGTTACATAGGGAAGGGGGTGGGAGTTACATAGGGAGGGGAGGGGAGTTACATAGGGAGGGGAGGGGAGTTACATAGGGAAGGGGAGTGGAGTTACATAGGGAAGGGAGGGGAGTTACATAGGGAAGGGAGGGGGAGTTACATAGGGAAGGGAGGGGGAGTTACATAGGGAAGGGAGGGGGAGTTACATAGGGAAGGGAGGGGGAGTTACATAGGGAAGGGAGGGGGTGTTACATAGGGAAGGGAGGGGGAGTTACATAGGGAAGGGAGGGGAGTTACATAGGGAAGGGGGGGAGTTACATAGGGAAGGGGTGGGAGTTACATAGGGAAGGGAGGGGGAGTTACATAGGGAAGGGAGGGGGAGTTACATAGGGAAGGGAGGGGAGTTACATAGGGAAGGGAGGGGGAGATACATAGGGAGGGGGAGTTACATGGGGAAGGGAGGAGAGAGTTACATAGGGAATGGAGGGGGGAGTTACATAGGGAAGGGAGGGGAGTTACATAGGGAGGGAGTTACATAGGGAAGGGGAGTGGAGTTACATAGGGAAGGGAGGGGAGTTACATAGGGAAGGGAGGGGGAGTTACATAGGGAAGGGAGGGGGAGTTACATAGGGAAGGGAGGGGGAGTTACATAGGGAAGGGAGGGGGAGTTACAAAGGGAAGGGAGAGGAGTTACATAGGGAAGGGAGGGGGAGTTACATAGGGAAGGGAGGGAGTTACATAGGTAAGGGAGGGGAAGTTACATAGGGAGGGGGAGTTACATGGGGAAGGGAGGGGGAGTTACATAGGGAAGGGGGGTGTTACATAGTGAAGGGAGTGGAGTTACATAGGGAAGGGAGGGGAGTTACATAGGGAAGGGGAGTGGTGTTACATAGGGAAGGGAGGGGAGTTACATAGGGAAGGGAGGGGAGTTACATAGGGAAGGGAGGGGAGTTACATAGGGAAGGGAGGGGGGAGTTACATAGGGAAGGGGAGTGGAGTTACATAGTGAAGGGAGTGGAGTTACATAGGGAAGGGAGTGGAGTTACATAGGGAAGGGAGGGGAGGTACATAGGGAAAGGAGGGGGGAGTTACATAGGGAAGGGAGGGGAGTTACATAGGGAGGGGAGGGACTTACAACTGTGAAGGGAGGGGGAGTTACATAGGAAAGGGAGGGGGAGTTACATAGGTAAGGGAGGGGAGTTACATAGCGAAGGGGAGTGGAGTTATATAGGGAAGGGAGGGGAGTTACATAGGGAAGGGGAGTGGAGTTACATAGGGAAGGGAGGGGGAGTTACATACGGAAGGGAGGGGGGAGTTACATAGGGAAGGGAGGGGGAGTTACATAGGGAAGGGAGGGGAGTTACATAGGGAAGGGAGGGGAGTTACATAGGGAAGTGATGGGAGTTACATAGGGAAGGGAGTGGAGTTACATAGGGAAGGGAGGGGAGTTACATAGGGAAGGGAGGGGAGTTACATAGGGAAGGGGAGTGGAGTTACATAGGGAAGGGAGGGGAGTTACATAGGGAAGGGAGGGGCGTTACATAGGGAAGGGAGGGGGAGTTACATAGGGAAGGGAGGGGGAGTTACATAGGGAAGGGAGGGGGAGTTACATAGGGAAGGGGGTGGAGTTACATAGGGAAGGGAGTGGAGTTACATAGGGAACGGAGGGGAGTTACATAGGGAAGGGAGGGGGAGTAACATAGGGAAGGGAGGGGAGTTACATGTGGAGGGGAGGGGAGTTACATAGGGAAGGGAGGGGGAGTTACATAGGAAAGGGAGGGGAGTTACATTGGGAAGGGAGGGGGGAGTTACATAGGGAAGTGAGGGGAGTTACATAGGGAAGGGAGTGGAGTTACATAGGGAAGTGAGGGGAGTTACATAGGGAAGGAAGTGGAGTTACATAGGGAAGGGAGGGGAGTTACATAGGGAAGGGAGGGGGAGTTACATAGGGAAGGGAGGGGGAGTTACATAGGGAAGGGAGGGGAGTTACATAGGGAAGGGAGGGGGAGTTACATAGGGAAGGGAGGGGAGTTACATAGGGAAGGGAGGGGAGTTACATAGGGAAGGGGGGGGGGAGTTACATAGGTGAGGGAGGGGAGTTTGAGGGTTCAAGAGACTCCAAGACAAAACACTGAGATCCCAGGAATGGAGACACATTGGGATAAAAGTGTCTGAATAACACAGGGGACAGGTCACAACTCTCCTCTCGAGAAGCAACCACTGTTTGATAAAAACAGATCATTAATGCATTTTGCTTTCCCGTCTATCTTGTGCAACATCTTCTGGTCAGAGAGCTCAAAAGCCAAGGAGCTGAGGATGGAAATCTAGGCGGGAGTCTGGGGTCTCCCAATATCTCACCACCGTCTTTGCTGACATGCTTAACCCAGCCCTCCTACTCCACCCCCCCACTGTTTTATCTGACTAGCCCCGTAATCCCTCTGGCCCTCTGGCCCAGATACTGTAGGCAGCGCAACATGATGTCACATCACACCCACCCCCACCATTTCATATATCCCCCAGGAAGCCAGGGTCACATGACCAGGGCCTTTGCTTCAAAACAACCCGCCCCCCACCACCCAGGAAAATGTTGCACCTGCGCCTAGCCTGTCGCTCCAACGGAATCCTTTGCAGTGATCACTCAGGGGCCAAAAATAAGTAATTTTGCAGGAGGTTAGTATCATCATCGTCATCGTTATGGTTCCCATGTAGATGCAAAGAAAGATTGACACGGCTACAAATAGGCATGCTCGGCCTGTATGTGTGTGCATGTATGTGTGTTTGTGTAAGTACGTATGTACGTGCACATGTTGTTCCGGTTCCGGGTTGGAGCGAGCGGTTGGAGCGGCGGTCGCATCTACTTCGGTCCGCAGGTAGTATAACTTTTCATTACATTTCCATTACATTTCATTATAGTACAACGGTTTGATTTGTCTAATCTTAGCAATTTCTTCTTAGCTAGCTACATAGCCGTCTTTGTATCAAAGATAATTGCGTAATTATCGTATTTCGTCGTCTAACGTAGTCTACACTGCTATCTGCCCAGCAGCTAGCTAACGTCTACAGATCTACTAGCACTGTAGAAACTATTACACTCAACTGAACGACTCGATTAGTGTAGTGTTAGCTAGCTACATAGTTGTCTTTGCTGTCTTCGTATCCAAGATACTTGTGTAGTTTAGAGTGTGTAGACTTAGAGTGATTATCTTAATTTACCGAGGTTAGCTAGCCAGCTATTTGTCGTCCTTAACGTAGGAGATACTGCTAGCTAGCTAGCCAACAGCTAGCCAACGTCTACCGAATTAAACTTCAACAACCCGGTCAACATCCCGCTTCGCTCCACAGGTAGTATCACATTTTCATTTCACTTCATTACAGTACAACGGTTTGATTTGTTTGATGGTAGCTAGCTAGCTACATAGCCGTCTTTGTATCTAAGACAATTGTGTAGTCTAGAGCGATTTTCTAGGTTAGCTAGCCAGCTATTGTCGTTCTTTTAACGAACGTAACGTAATTTCACTGCTACAGCCAGCTAGCTCTAACAGCAGCACTGTAGAAACTATTACACTCG
>NW_027011986.1:0-21326 GCF_036934945.1 Oncorhynchus masou masou | reverse complement strand
TCTCTCTCTCTCTCTCTCTATGTAAATCTCTTCAATGAACCAAATGTCTTGTGTTACTCAAGTGTCTCTTAAAGTCCAGACATTTAACAGGTGTTCTAGAATATTGGGCTTTCATGCTTTTGGAATTCTCCGGCACGGCCAATCACGTCTCTGCATCTGAGGACTCTGAATTACAGTATTAGTAACTCAGTGAGCTGTTCTCTCTCTCTTCCTCAAGCTTGAATTAACGTTTAGTTTGGAGACTGTAACATAGCGATGTTTTATTTTTTAAATTTGACCTTTATTTTACTAGGCAAGTCAGTTAAGAATAAATTCTTATTTTCAATGACGGCCTATGAACAGTGGGTTAACTGCCTGTTCAGGGGCAGAACGACAGATTTGTACCTTGTCAGCTCTGGGATTTGAACTTGCAACCTTCCGGTTACTAGTCCAACGCTCTAACCACTAGGCTACCCTGCCGCCCCTCTCTAACCACTAGGCTACTCTGCCGCCCCTCTCTAACCACTAGGCTACCTGCCTCCCCTCTCTAACCACTAGGCTACCCTGCCGCCCCTCTCTAACCACTAGGCTACCCTGCCGCCCCTCTCTAACCACTAGGCTACCCTGCCGCCCCTCTCTAACCACTAGGCTACCCTGCCGTCCCTCTCCTAACCACTAGGCTACCCTGCCACCCCTCTCTAACCACTAGGCTACCCTGCCACCCTCTCTAACCACTAGGCTACCCTGCCGCCCTCTAACCACTAGGCTACCCTGCCGCCCTCTAACCACTAGGCTACCCTGCCGCCCTCTAACCACTAGGCTACCCTGCCGCCCCTCTCTAACCACTAGGCTACCCTGCCGCCCCTCTCTAACCACTAGGCTACTCTGCCGCCCTCTCTAACCACTAGGCTACCTGCCTCCCTCTCTAACCACTAGGCTACCCTGCCGCCCCTCTCTAACCACTAGGCTACCCTGCCGCCCCTCTCTAACCACTAGGCTACCCTGCCGCCCCTCTCTAACCACTAGGCTGCCCTGCCGCCCCTCTCTAACCACTAGGCTACCCTGCCGCCCCTCTCTAACCACTCAGGCTACCCTGCCGCCCCTCTCTAACCACTAGGCTACCCTGCGCCCCTCTAACCACTAGGCTACCCTGCCTCCCCCCTCCTAACCACTAGGCTACCCTGCACGCCCCCCTCTAACCACTAGGCTACCCTGCCGCCCCTCTCTAACTCACTAGGCTACCCCTGCCGCCCCTCTCTAACCACTAGGCTACCCTGCAGCCTCTCCTAACCACTAGGCTACTCTGCCGCCCCCTCTAACCACTCGGCTACCTGCCTCCCCTCTCTAACCACTAGGCTACCCTGCCGCCTCTCTAACCACTAGGCTACCCTGCCCCCTCTCTCCTAACCACTAGGCTGCCCTGCCGCCTCTCTAACCACTAGGCTACCCTGCCGCCCCTCTCTAACCACTAGGCTACCCTGCGGCCTCTCTCTCTGTTTCCACTAGGCTACCCTGCCTCCCCCTCTAACCACTAGGCTACCCCTGCGCCCCCTCTCTAACCACTAGGCTACCCTGCCTCCCCCTCTAACCACTAGGCTACCCCTGCCTCCCCTCTCTAACCACTAGGCTACTCTGCCCTCTCTAACCACTAGGCTACCTGCCTCCCCTCTCTAACCACTAGGCTACCCCTGCCGCCCCTCTCTAACCACTAGGCTACCCTGCGCCCTCTCCTAACCACTGGGCTACCCTGCCGCCCCTCTCCCCAACCACTAGGCTACCCCTGCCAGCGCCCTCTCTAACCACTAGGCTACCCTGCCGCCCCTCTCTAACCACTAGGCTGCCCTGCCGCCCTCTCTAACCACTAGGCTACCCTGCCTCCTCTCTAACCACTAGGCTACCCTGCCTCCCCCTCTAACTACTAGGCTACCCTGCCGCCCCCTCTCTAACCACTAGGCTACCCTGCCTCCCCCTCTAACCACTAGGCTACCTGCCTCCTCTAACCACTAGACTACCTGCCTCCCCTCTAACCACTGGACTACCTGCCTCCCCCTCTAACCACTAGACTACCTGCCTCCCCTCTAACCACTTCACGGCTCCCCTGCCTCCCCCTCTAACCACTAGGCTACCCTGCCTCCCCCTCTAACCACTAGGCTACCCTGCCTCCCCCAACCACTAGACTACCCTGCCTCCCCCTCTAACCACTAGACTACCCTGCCTCCCCCCTCTAACCACTAGGCTACTCTGCCGCTCCTCTCTAACCACTAGGCTACCCTGCCTCCCCTCTCTAACCACTAGGCTACCCTGCCTCCCCCTCTAACCACTAGGCTACCCTGCCTCCCCGGCTCTAACTTATAGATATAAAATCAGACCGGGCACAGATGAAGACTGCCGACTTGAGATTTTTGACTGTTGTGCTCGACCGGCGTGGGTAAGCGATTCATTTACCCTTTATCACCAATGGGAATCCTTGGGCCTCTGTCATAACTCGAATTAATGGGCCTTTTTCATTAAGTCTCTACACTTTATGGTGTCTGAGTGGGTTGATTTTAAACCTGGTTGTCGTAAAGGACCCATGACAATAATGTACATCTGCCCAAAGACCAGTGTTCATCCGCCCAAAGACCAGTGTTAAATCAAAGACTAGTGCTCGGTCCGGCCCAAAGACCAGTGTTCGTCCGCCCAAAGACCAGTGTTCGTCCGCCCAAAGACCAGTGTTCGTCCGCCCAAAGACCAGTGTTCGTCCGCCCAAAGACCAGTGTTCGTCCGCCCAAAAACCAGTGTTCGTCTGCCCAAAAACCAGTGTTCGTCCGCCCAAAGACCAGTGTTCATCCGTCCTAAGACCAGTGTTCGTCGCTTAAAGACCCAGTGTTCGTCCGCCCAAAGACCAGTGTTCGTCCGCCCAAAAACCAGTGTTCGTCCGCCCTAAGACCAGTGTTCGTCCGTCCTAAGACCAGTGTTCGTCCGCCCAAAAACCAGTGTTCGTCCGTCCTAAGACCAGTGTTCGTCCGTCCTAAGACCAGTGTTCGTCCGTCCTAAGACCAGTGTTCGTCCGTCCTAAGACAGTGTTCGTCCGTCCAAAGACCAGTGTTCGTCCGTCAAGACCAGTGTTCGTCGTCCAAAGACCAGTGTTCGTCCGTCCAAAGACCAGTTACGTCCGCCCAAAGACCAGTGTTCGTCCGTCCAAAGACCAGTGTTCGTCCGTCCAAAGACCAGTGTTCGTCCGTCCAAAGACCAGTGTTAGTCCGTCCAGAGACCAGTGTTCATCCGTCCTGTGTACCATTTCCTCCTCCTCCCTCTTCACCTCCTCTAACAGCAGAGGTGAGATGTATTGATCGTGTCAGTGTGTGTGTCAATGTGTGTCAGGGTGTGTATGTGTGTGTCAGTATGTGTTAGTGTGTGTGTGGGTGTGTGTTTGACTCACAGGGTCATCAGCGGGACATTGCTCTCCTCTCTCTCTCTGTGTTTGTGTCAGTGTGTGTGTGTGTGTGTCACAGGGCCGTCAGCAGGACATTGCTCTGTCTCTGTGTGGCGCAGGAGAGTGTGACCTAAGAGCAATCACCTTACCTGTCACAGAGTCCCACCTCTACCAGATGAATCACTCCCTGGAGTTGAGCTGAACACAAGCTGTGGAGTCTAGGTTCCTAGACCGACTAGTCTGGATGGTTCCCTCTCCCCTCCCCTCCTGCTCCCTCTTCCCTCTCCTCCTTCTAAGTCTTCCCTCCTCCTCCCTCCTGCTCCCTCTACTTCTCCCATCCTGCTCCCTCTTCCTCTCCCCTCCTGCTCCATCTAAGTCTCCCCTCCTGTTTCATCTTCCTCCTGGTCCCTCTTCCTATCCCTCCCTCTACGCTCCTCCTTCTTCCCTCCTGCTCCCTCTCCTTCTCCCCTCCTGTTACTCACTCTCCCCTCCTCCTCCCCTCCTGTTCCCTCTTCCTCTCCCCTCCCTTTACGTCTCCCTCCTGCTCCCTCTTCCTCCTGCTCCCTCTACATCTCCTCTCCTTCTCCCCTCCTGCTCCCTCTACATCTCCTCTCCTTCTCCCCTCCTGCTCCCTCTACGTCTCCCCTCCTGCTCCCTCTTCCACCTGCTCCCTCTACATCTCCTCTCCTTCTCCCCTCCTGCTCCCTCTACGTCTCCCCTCCTGCTCCCTCTTCCCCCTGCTCCCTCTACGTCTCCTCTCCTTCTCCCCTCCTGCTCCCTCTACGTCTCCCCTCCTGTTTCCTCTTCCTCCTGTTCCCTCTTCCTCTCCCCTCCTGTTTCCTCTTCCTCTCCCCTCCTTCTCACCTCCTGCTCCCTCTACATCTCCCCTCCTCCCCTCCTGCTCCCTCTACTTCTCCCCTCCTGTTTCCTCTTCCTCTCCCCTCCTTCTTCCCTCCTGCTCCCTCTTCCTCTCCCCTCCTGCTCCCTCTACGTCTCCCCTCCTCCCTCCTGCTCCTCTACGTCTCCCCTCCTTCACCCCTACGGTTCCTTCTACCTCTCCCTCTTCCTTCTTCACCCCCTCCTGCTCCCCTCGTCTCCCTCCTTCTCCCCTCGGTTCCTTCTACCTCTCCCTCTTCCCTTCTTCTACCCTCCGGCTCCCTCTACCTCTCCCTCTTCCCTCCTACGGTTCCTTCTACCTCTCCCTCTTCCCTTCTTCACCCCTCCGGCTCCCTCTAAGTCTCCCCTCCTTCTCCCCTACGGTTCCTTCTACCTCTCCCTCTTCCCTTCTTCTACCCTCCGGCTCCCTCTACCTCTCCCTCTCCTACGTTTCCTTCTACCTCTCCCCTTCTCCCCTCCGGCTCCCTCTACCTCGCTGCTCCTGCTCTCTCTCCTTCTCCCCTCTTGCTCCCTCTACCTCTCCCCTCCGGCTCCCTCTACCTCGCTGCTCCTTCTCTCTCTCCTTCTCCCCTCTTGCTCCCTCTACCTCTCCCCTCCGGCTCCCTCTACCTCTCCCCTCCGGCTCCCTCTACCTCGCCCCTCCTGCTCTCTCTCCTTCTCCCCTCTTGCTCCCTCTACCTTGCCCCTCCTGCTCTCTCTCCTTCTCCCCTCCGGCTCCCTCTCCTTCTCCCCTCCGGCTCCCTCTACCTCTCCCCTCCGGCTTCCTCTACAACAAGCGAGTGTTCTTGTAAATTGGACAAAAAGGACAGTGACTTGTGTGAAGCCTCTGGACTGTCTGGAGTCGTGTTCCCGTTCCTTCCGTCTCCTCTATCATCTAGTTAGACGGCTAAAGGACATATCTGATAACGTTCTAGTGTCAAATCCTTCCTACATCCTTGTTTCCTCCACTTCCTCACCTCCCTCTCAAACATCATTAGAGGAGAGGATTCAAGGTCCCCTCCAATGAGCTTTGAGTGGAACTGACAGCCTCATGAACTGTGAGTGGTCTCAAGTGGTCCTCTTTCCTCTCTTCTCCCCTCTGGAAGAGAGAGACTGCAAATGACAAGGTGACGAAACCCTCCCTGGAGGCGAGTGGCCCTGTGTGTGTGAGTGCTGTTGCTCAAAAGAACAGAATAATTACCTCTACAGACACATCATATAACCCACCACTACATCATAGAACCCACCACTACATCATATAACCCACCACTACATCATATAACCCACCACTACATCATAGAACCCACCACTACATCATAGAACCCACCACTACATCATAGAACCCACCACTACATCATATAACACACCACTACATCATATAACCCACCACTACATCATATAACCCACCACTACATCATATAACCCACCACTACATCCTATAACCCACCACTACATCCTATAACCCACCACTACATCCTATAACCCACCACTACATCCTATAACCCACCACTACATCCTATAACCCACCACTACATCATATAACCCACCACTACATCCTATAACCCACCACTACATCCTATAACCCACCACTACATCATATAACCCACCACTACATCCTATAACCCACCACTACATCCTATAACCCACCACTACATCCTATAACCCACCACTACATCCTAGAACCCACCACTACATCATAGAACCCACCACTACATCACAGAACCCACCACTACATCACAGAACCCACCACTACATCACAGAACCCACCACTACATCACAGAACCCACCACTACATCATAGAACCCACCACTACATCATAAAACCCACCACTACATCCTATAACCCACCACTACATCCTATAACCCACCACAACATCATATAACCCACCACTACATCCTATAACCCACCACTACATCATATAACCCACCACTACATCATATAACCCACCACTACATCACATAACACACCACTACATCATATAACACACCACTACATCACATAACCACCACTACATCACATAACACACCACTACATCACATAACACACCACTACATCCTATAACCCACCACTACATCACTATAACCCACCACTACATCACATAACCCACCACTACATCATAGAACCCACCACTACATCATATAACCCACTACATACAGACCCACATCATATAACCCACCACTACATCATATAACCCACCACCTCTCTGTCCTCTAATTAATCTCCTCCCCGTGTTTTAGATGTGGCTCAGATGAAGGAACATTCCTCCGTTACACTTGGCAAGTGTTCAAAACTACACCGTTTCTGGCAAAGTGGGTTTGAGATACCTTATCCTCAATTCATGAGGCTGCATTCCCTTCAGACCAGGAGGCCTGTCTACCGGGTACTAATTCCAATCTTAGGCAAAGACGGACTATAAAAGCCAACAGAAATATTGCTAGCGATTGCCAAGGAAATGTATTGCCATGAAATGGAAATTGGATTCCCTCCCTGCCAGTTGCAATGTGGTTTTATGGGAAGTGGATAATTGTATCCCGCTGGAGAACATTACTTACAGCTTGAGGAATAAGTTAGAGACATTTTACAGGATTTGTCAACCTTTTATTGATTATATAGAGAATCTCCCCTTAAACACCATTGATATGGAGAATCTCCCCTCACATTGATATGGAGAATCTCCCCTCACATTGATATGGAGAATCTCCCCTCACATCACATTGATATGGAGAATCTCCCCTCACATTGATATGGAGAATCTCCCCTTAAACACCATTGATATGGAGAATCTCCCCTCACATTGATATGGAGAATCTCCCCTCACATTGATATGGAGAATCTCCCCTTACATTGATATGGAGAATCTCCCCTCACATTGATATGGAGAATCTCCCCTCACATTGTTATGGAGAATCTCCCCTCACATTGACATGGAGAATCTCCCCTCACATTGACATGGAGAATCTCCCCTCACATTGGTATGGAGAATCTCCCCTCACATTGATATGGAGAATCTCCCCTCACATTGATATGGAGAATCTCCCCTCACATTGTTATGGAGAATCTCCCCTCACATTGATATGGAGAATCTCCCCTCACATTGATATGGAGAATCTCCCCTCACATCACATTGACATGGAGAATCTCCCCTCACATTGTTATGGAGAATCTCCCCTCACATTGATATGGAGAATCTCCCCTCACATTGATATGGAGAATCTCCCCTCACATTACATTGGTATGGAGAATCTCCCCTCACATTACATTGGCATGGAGAATCTCCCACATCACATTGGTATGGAGAATCTCCTCACATTGATATGGATAATCTCCCCTCTCATTGATATGGAGAATCTCCCCTCACATTGTTATGGAGAATCTCCCCTCACACACCATTGATATGGATAATCTCCCCTCTCATTGATATGGAGAATCTCCCCTCACATTGTTATGGAGAATCTCCCCTCACATTGATATGGAGAATCTCCCCTCACATTGATATGGAGAATCTCCCCTCTCATTGATATGGAGAATCTCCCCTCACATTGTTATGGATAATCTCCCCTCTCATTGATATGGAGAATCTCCCCTCACATACCGTTGATATGGAGAATCTCCCCTCAAATACCATTGATATGGAGAATCTCCCCTCACATTGATATGGAGAATCTCCCCTCACATACCATTGACATGGAGAATCTCCCCTCACATTGATATGGAGAATCTCCCCTCACATACCATTGACATGGAGAATCTCCCTCACACCATTGACATGGAGAATCTCCCCTCACATTGATATGGAGAATCTCCCTCACATACCATTATATGGAGAATCTCTCCCCTCACATCACATTGATATGGAGAATCTCCCCTCACATCACATTGATATGGAGAATCTCCCCTCACATCACATGATATGGAGAATCTCCCCTCACATTGATATGGAGAATCTCCCCTCACATTGATATGGAGAATCTCCCCTCACATTGATATGGAGAATCTCCCCTCACATTGATATGGAGAATCTCCTCCCCTCACATCACATTGATATGGAGAATCTCCCTCTCATTTGATATGGAGAATCTCCCCTCACATTGATATGGAGAATCTCCCCTCACATTGATATGGAGAATCTCCCCTCACATTGACATGGAGAATCTCCTCACATTGACATGGAGAATCTCCCCTCACATTGATATGGAGAATCTCCCTCACATCACATGACATGGAGAATCTCCCCTCACATTGACATGGAGAATCTCCCTCACATTGATATAGAGAATCTCCCCTCACATTGACATGGAGAATCTCCCCTCACATTGATATGGAGAATCTCCCATCACATTGATATGGAGAATCTCCCCTCACATACCATTGATATGGAGAATCTCCCCTCACATTGATATGGAGAATCTCCCCTCACATCACATTGATATGGAGAATCTCCCCTCACATCACATTGATATGGAGAATCTCCCCTCACATTGATATGGAGAATCTCCCCTCACATCACATTGATATGGAGAATCTCCCCTCACATTGATATGGAGAATCTCCCCTTACATCACATTGATATGGAGAATCTCCCCTCACATTGATATGGAGAATCTCCCCTCACATTGATATGGAGAATCTCCTCACATCACATTGATATGGAGAATCTCCCTCACATTGATATGGAGAATCTCCCCCTCACATTGATATGGAGAATCTCCCCTTACATCACATTGATATGGAGAATCTCCCCTCACATCACATTGATATGGAGAATCTCACATCACATTGATATGGAGAATCTCCCCTTACATTGATATGGAGAATCTCCCCTCACATTGATATGGAGAATCTCCCCTCACATTGATATGGAGAATCTCCCTCACATTGATATGGAGAATCTCCCCTCACATTGATATGGAGAATCTCCCCTCACATTGATATGGAGAATCTCCCCTCACATTGATATGGAGAATCTCCCCTCACATTGATATGGAGAATCTCCCCTCACATCACAATCAAATTCAAATTCAATCTCCAGCTGTCCCGTAGTAATGAACATGTCGGAGTCGGGACGAGACAGACAGACAGGCAGTGTTTCTCATCCAGTCTAAATCATAAATCAGCTGGCATTTTTATGGATATATAAATAAATGTAAACTGAAAAAGATCAAATGCAGCTCGTTTTGCAGTCTGTCAAGCTTCAGTTTAGTGATTGTGTTAGCTGTGTTGTTGGTTAGCTCCTCTGAACAACAGTGTCCTGGCGAGAGAGGACATTTTCTGCTCCAGGTGGAAATCGCATTAGCTCATTGTTATTGACGTGTCCAAATAAATGTCACTAGAAAACAGCTTAAAACTTCTCTAGGATGGGGCAGCATTTTCACGTTTGGATGAAAAGTGTGCCCAGAGTAAACTGCCTCCTACTCAGTCCCAGATGCTAATATATGCATGTTATTATTAGTATTGGATAGAAACCACTCTGAAGTTTCTAAAACTGTTTGAATCATGTCTGTGA
This sequence comes from Oncorhynchus masou masou, assembly GCF_036934945.1. Taxonomy (NCBI): domain Eukaryota; kingdom Metazoa; phylum Chordata; class Actinopteri; order Salmoniformes; family Salmonidae; genus Oncorhynchus; species Oncorhynchus masou. Next base: position 11,553 of record NW_027011986.1, on the reverse strand, counting down.
CTATAACACAACTTATTTGGCAGGCAAAACCCCTTGACAAACGTGTTAGCACCATGTGCTAGGACACAAATGTGAAGCCATAGTGAGTAACGTGTTAGCACCACGTGCTAGGACACAATGTGAAGCCATAGTGAGTAACGTGTTAGCACCATGTGCTAGGACACAATGTGAAGCCATAGTGAGTAACGTGTTAGCACCACGTGCTAGGACACAATGTGAAGCCATAGTGAGTAACGTGTTAGCACCACGTGCTAGGACACAATGTGAAGCCATAGTGAGTAACGTGTTAGCACCATGTGCTAGGACACAATGTGAAGCCATAGTGAGTAGCGTGTTGGCACCACGTGCTAGGACAAAATGTGAAGCCATAGTGAGTAGCGTGTTAGCACCACGTGCTTGGACACAATGTGAAGCCATAGTGAGTAGCGTGTTAGCACCATCGGTAACTACTTTGGTAACACAGGACCTAGTCCAGGTTGAATTTGTGTCCCTGTCCATTGATGTGTCCATCATGGACATGTAAAGCTGTTGCCAATAGTAGTCAGATATTGTCAGATATATGATGGCAACACATCTGTGGAAATAAAACACTTTGTTTTTTTTTTTTGTTTTGAATTGAAAGGAGAAACAGCAGAGGGAGATCGCAGCTGAGGTCCTGGTGGTCATCCAAAAATGTAACCTCCAAAACAGTCGTTGGTCATTCTCTGCCGACAACACAAATACCAACTTTGGAGGACTGAATAGCTAGAGGGGAGGGTCAATGTCCATACCCAACGTTAAAATGCTCTGCAGCGGGAGGTGATTGGCTGAGGTTGTCCTGCCCACATCATTCATAACACGGCCAGAACAGCTTTGGATATGATTCCCCTTGATGTTGAGTACCTGCTCACAAAGATATTTTCAGATTTTCACCGTCAGAGTAGAAAGACTGAAGGCTTTGTGAGTTTGTTGGCCAGGAAGAACCATAACATTTTAGGACACGGCAATGTTCGCTGGCTGTCCCTGCTCCCTGCTCTACAAAGAGGGCTGAAAATGTGCCATTGAAATCCTTTCTTCTTTCTAAAGACAAATGCCCTGTTGTCCTGTGAACAATGTTGGAAGATCCACTGACTGAACTTTGGCTGGCCTTTGTCCCTGGAAACTTGACCGTATTTAGTGACACGATTCAAGATGCTCGGAGGCCAGGACCACTGTGCTGTGGAGTCGCTGCAATTCTGAGAAACGTTGAGGTAAAATTGACTGTTAGACGTGACGACAACTTCCTTCCGTTTTCTGGTCAGAGGACTTCTGAGAGAACGAGAGGACATGTCTAAAGAGAGCTTTCTCAAAACATCCCGGTCGTTCTTCACTACGGCTGTGAACTACTTGCAGGCATTGGGGAAAGCACGAAGACAATCTGAAATATTTACATGGTCTCCTGTTTAAAAAGGCAACCTCAACGTGACAAGATCCGAGAAGGCAGCCACACTGCAGGAAAATAATGCCCCCATGTGACCATCAATGAGGATGAATTCAGTGACGGTTACTGGCCTGCATGAGTTCTAAAGGGGGGGGGTTTGCTTGGAAGAATTGAAAAACATTTGAGACACTGTTTAGTCAGAGATGGAGCACGGTGGATACCCACTTCAAAGAGAACGACATCCACACACGAACCTGGCTAGATTAGCATCTGTTGTCGTGTGCTTGCCTGGGAGTAATGCACCAGTCGAGAGAGTGTTCTCCCAAATTAATGATATATATGGACAGCAGCAAGAAATAGGTTCCCCCGTTCCTACCATCAAGGCCATGCTTATTGTGAAGACAAACTTCCAACCTCCCCGGGGCCAGGAGTTCATCGAGAAGCTGGCCAAAGACAGAGCAACCTGAATAAAATATTTTCTTCTGAGAAATATACAGATTAGGTTGGAATAAGTATATTATGTAGTTACTAAGTATTTCACATAGACTATTGTCTCTTGTTTTTTATTTATTTAATTTTGCTCATTATGTATTCTGCTCCTATTCTACCCAGACTAGCAGGACCACTGATTGGCTGTTCAGATCAGTTCTATCCAGACTAGCAGGACCACTGATTGGCTGTTCAGATCAGTTCTATCCAGACTAGCAGGACCACTGATTGGCTGTTCAGATCAGTTCTACCCAGACTAGCAGGACCACTGATTGGCTGTTCAGATCAGTTCTACCCAGACTGGCAGGACCACTGATTGGCTGTTCAGAACAGTTCTACCCAGACTAGCAGGACCACTGATTGGCTGTTCAGATCAGTTCTGTCTTGTCTAGAGTGTTTCTGTAGTATAGTTGTTTTCTCTATCACAATGTTCCAGTGACGGGAATTGTCCACACTTGTTCTTTTTCACAGTTAATAACATTGAATATTTTAATGATATATTGATATTATATAGAATAGATAATAACATTGGATATTTTAATGATGTATTGACTGCTGAACTGGAAATGTCCTGGTTTTCATTTCAGAAATCTAGTCTCCCTTAAAGCAAAGGGATAAATAAGAACGTTGCCAGCCCAGAGCGGCAATGGAGCATTTAGAGCCGAAGGACTGGAGTCGCATCCACAGATACAGAACAAAGAAGACTGAACCACTGGGTCGGGTCACAGAGACTGAACCACTGGGTCGGGTCACAGATACCGAACAAAAGACTGAACCACTGGGTCGGGTCCACAGAGACTGAACCACTGGGTCAGGTCCACAGAGACTGAACCACTGGGTCGGGTCCACAGATACCGAACAAAAAGACTGAACCACTGGGTCGGGTCCACAGAGACTGAACCACTGGGTCGGGTCCACAGAGACTGAACCACTGGGTCGGGTCCACAGATACCGAACAAAAAGACTGAACCACTGGGTCGGGTCCACAGAGACTGAACCACTGGGTCGGGTCCACAGAGACTGAACCACTGGGTCGGGTCCACAGAGACTGAACCACTGGGTCGGGTCCACAGAGACTGAACCACTGGGTCGGGTCCACAGAGACTGAACCACTGGGTCGGGTCCACAGAGACTGAACCACTGGGTCGGGTCCACAGAGACTGAACGACTGGGCCGGGTCCAAAGATACAGAACAAAAAGACTGAACGACTGGGTCGGGTCCACAGATACAGAACAAAAAGACTGAACCACTGGGTCGGGTCCACAGATACAGAACAAAAAGACTGAACCACTGGGTCGGGTCCACAGAGACTGAACCACTGGGTCGGGTCCACAGAGACTGAACCACTGGGTCGGGTCCACAGAGACTGAACCACTGGGTCGGGTCCACAGAGACTGAATGACTGGGCCGGGTCCACAGATACAGAACAAAAAGACTGAACGACTGGGTCGCGGCTGGGTCCTCAACAGCTCACGCCTGCAGGCGTATCGGCCAACATGGTTGTGCTGCAGAATGAACGAGCTGTGCGTAACCACCACAGTCAGCAACCTATCACTTGATTCGATTTGATTTGCACATGAACACTTAAGAGTGGAAGCCTTTTCTGTTCACAGACTTGAACTCGTTTTGGGATGGTGTTTTTATGGCGACGTGGACGCAGTCTATTGCTCCGTTCGTATTTGGGTATCCATTGATGGCAAAGAAACTCCTCTTGATATCAACCTGTTGTGAGATGGACGTTGTATGATACTGTTCGTCTAGCTGATGATTGCATTCGAAACATTGGCTCATCGAGGGATGTGAGATGCCGATGTGCAAGCTGCCGCTGAAAAAAGTGCCCAGTTGCCAAAAACCAGAGGGTGGATAAGCGCTTTGATGTGTGCGGTTGTCCAACTGACAGGTATCTGCCTTTCCCTTTCCTGAATGGCATGTGTTTGCCTTTCTAAAGTACTGTAGCTCTTTCATCCTCGACAAAATCCTTTAAGATCGGTTCTGGGAAACGATATCTGATGAGCTGAAATGTTCTTTCTGAAATTGAAAATCCCACCTGTCTCTAATTCCAAAGGTTACAAGTTTGAATCCAGTAATATAAAGTTGTTTATTTATTTATTTATTTATATTATATTTTTTAAGCCTATCCCAAACCTTAAAACAGAGTTAAGGCCTAAACTTAACCCTGACCATAACTATTCAGCGTTAAAGCCTAAACTTAACCCTGACCATAACTATTCAGCGTTAAAGCCTAAACTTAACCCTGACCATAACTATTCAGCGTTAAAGCCTAAACTTAACCCTGACAATAACTATTCAGCGTTAAAGCCTAAACTTAACCCTGACAATAACTATTCAGCGTTAAAGCCTAAACTTAACCCTGACAATAACTATTCAGCGTTAAAGTCTAAACTGAAATGTACATGAAACACTTTTAAAGACGTTTGGAGCAACTTTTGAGAAACATGAATGAATGCGGTCAAGATATTTATTATCTAATCTATCAAGATACAGTTGAAGTCGGAATTTAGTATGATAACATATCATACTAAATACCTAGCTACCATACAGTACATAACATATCATACTAAATTGAGCGAGACAGATTTCTGTTTACTATGTTACGTCTACCCCTGAGTCTAGGTTGATGTCCAAGTCTCTGGTCTGCCTTGAGGCTACTGTACTGAGACCTGGCTCAGTAGCACACACACACACACACACACACACTGGGCGCACAGACTGGGCACACACACACACACACTGGGCGCACAGACTGGGCACACACACACACACTGGGCGCATAGACTGGCACACACACACACACTGGGCGCACAGACTGGGCACACACACACACACTGGGCGCACAGACTGGGCACACACACACACACTGGGCGCACAGACTGGGCACACACACACACACACTGGGCGCACAGACTGGGCACACACACACACACTGGGCGCACAGACTGGGCACACACACACACACACACTGGGCGCACACACTGGGCACACACACACACACACACACACACACACACACACACATTTACATTACATTACATTTAAGTCATTTAGCAGACGCTCTTATCCAGAGCGACTTACAAATTGGTGAATTCACCTTCTGACATCCAGTGGAACAGCCACTTTACAATAGTGCATCTAAGTCATTAAGGGGGGGGGGGGGGGGGTGAGAAGGATTACTTATCCGGCACACACACACACACACACACACACACACACACACACACACACACACACACACTCTGTCGGCTGTCCTGGAGGGACTACTGCTGCTGTTATAGGTACACACACACACACACTGTCTACTGTCCTGGAGGGACTACTGCTGCTGTTATAGGTAACACACACACACACACACACACACACACACACACACACACACACACACTCTGTCGGCTGTCCTGGAGGGACTACTGCTGCTGTTATAGGTACACACACACACACACACTGTCTACTGTCCTGGAGGGACTACTGCTGCTGTTATAGGTACACACACACACACACACACACACACACACACACACAGACTGATAACAGTTTCTCACGCTACTTTATGAAATCCATCAAATTATAAATATTTAAATATTTTCCGTTGAGTGAAGCTTGGGTTGCTATAGCAACACCTAGACCAGCCTAGCCTTAGGACTAAAGATGACTGGGGAGAAAACCCCACTACTCAGTACTCAGGATGTGATGTCACAAAGTAACCCAGCAACTCCATCCTTCCCGTGATCAAGATCATTATTTTTTTAGATGCGTTTGGGCATCTGATGTTATTACTGTAGCCAACAGTCACCGGATACCAAAAAGATAAACCCCCTGAACATTTTAAAGTCACTGTGGACATTTCCCGTTTCCCCGTCAAAAACCGCCAGATTTTCACCGAGATTCACTGAAATGTATTTTAGGTAGAGTGTTATTTACAGACTACAAATAATAGTCAATCAGATTTTCAGTAAGAAAATTAAAATCATCCATTCCTACAGAAGAATGTCCAGTCATCTCTATCTGTTGTTTGGGCTGTCAGACATCTCTGTCTGTTGTTTGGGCTGTCAGTCATCTCTGTCTGTTGTTTGGGCTGTCAGTCATCTCTGTCTGTTGTTTGGGCTGTCAGTCATCTCTATCTGTTGTCTGGGCTGTCAGTCATCTCTATCTGTTGTCTGGGATGTCAGTCATCTCTGTCTGGGCTGTCAGTCATCTCTATCTGGGCTGTCAGTCATCTCTGTCTGTTGTCTGGGCTGTCAGTCATCTCTCTCTGTTGTCTTGGCTGTCAGTCATCTCTATCTGTTGTCTGGGCTGTCAGTCATCTCTATCTGTTGTCTGGGATGTCAGTCATCTCTATCTGTTGTCTGGGCTGTCAGTCATCTCTGTCTGTTGTCTGGGCTGTCAGTCATCTCTGTCTGTTGTCTGGGCTGTCAGTCATCTCTGTCTGTTGTCTGGGATGTCAGTCATCTCTATCTGTTGTCTGGGCTGTCAGTCATCTCTATCTGTTGTCTGGGCTGTCAGTCATCTCTATCTGTTGTCTGGGCTGTCAGTCATCTCTATCTGTTGTCTGGGATGTCAGTCATCTCTGTCTGGCCTGTCAGTCATCTCTATCTCTTGTCTGGGCTGTCAGTCATCTCTATCTGTTGTCTGTGCTGTCAGTCATCTCTATCTGTTGTCTGGGCTGTCAGTCATCTCTGTCTGGGCTGTCAGTCATCTCTGTCTGGGCTGTCAGTCATCTCTATCTGTTGTCTGGGCTGTCAGTCATCTCTATCTGTTGTCTGGGATGTCAGTCATCTCTATCTGTTGTCTGGGCTGTCAGTCATCTCTATCTGTTGTCTGGGCTGTCAGTCATCTCTGTCTGGGCTGTCAGTCATCTCTATCTGTTGTCTGGCCTGTCAGTCATCTCTATCTGTTGTCTGGCCTGTCAGTCATCTCTGTCTGTTGTCTGGCCTGTCAGTCATCTCTATCTGTTGTCTGGCCTGTCAGTCATCTCTATCTGTTTTCTGGGCTGTCAGTCATCTCTATCTGTTGTCTGGGCTGTCAGTCATCTCTATCTGTTGTCTGGGCTGTCAGTCATCTCTGTCTGTTGTCTGGGCTGTCAGTCATCTCTCTCTGTTGTCTGGGCTGTCAGTCATCTCTATCTGTTGTCTGGGCCGTCAGTCATCTCTATCTGTTGTCTGGACTGTCAGTCATCTCTATCTGTTGTCTGTGCTGTCCGTCATCTCTGCTGGTTTTATCTAGCTCGGGGATGGATGGCAAGAGAGCCCTGCAGTTCAGTGTCTGGTTCTTACAGTGGAATAGATTAGATGGGAGAGTCTCTAACGTGTGTGTGTGTGTCTGTGTGTGTCTGTGTGTGTGTGTGTCTCTCTCTGTGTCTGTGTGTGTGTTTCTGTGTGCGTCTGTGTGTGTGTTTCTGTGTGCGTCTGTGTGTGTGTTTCTGTGTGCGTCTGTGTGTGTGTTTCTGTGTGCGTCTGTGTGTGTATAGATAGATGGGAGAGTCTCTAACGTGTGTGTCTGTGTGTGTGTGTGTTTCTGTGTGTGTGTGTGTCTGTGTCTCTGTGTCTGTGTGTGTCTGTGTGTGTGTGTCTCTGTGTCTGTGTGTGTGTGTGTGTAGATAGATGGGAGAGTCTCTAACGTGTGTGTGTGTCTGTGTGTGTCTGTGTGTGTGTGTCTCTCTCTGTGTCTGTGTGTGTGTGTGTGTATAGATAGATGGGAAAGGCTATGTCATGTTTCATTATCAATCCCTCCACCCAGACAGCATGGTGAGGAGAGCAGCAAGCCAGGCCAGACATTAGTATGCCCCCGGTGTACCACAATGACACAACCCTCAGTCCTCTCTCATTTAACAGCAGCAGATGTAGAAATGATATTGGTCAGAAGGTGGGATGAAAACCTTGCCGGCCGAGGGCCGTAACCTGATATTATATTCTCTCTTGAAGGGGCAGGCAGGTAGACAGGCAGGTAGACAGGCAGGTAGGTAGGTAGACAGGCAGGTAGGTAGACAGGAGGTCAGGCAGGTAGAGAGGCAGGTAGACAGGCAGGCAAGCAGTTAGACAGGCAGGTAGACAGGCAGGTAGGTAGACAGGAAGTCAGGCAGGTAGACAGGCAGGTAGGTAGACAGGCAGGTAGACTGGCAGTCAGGCAGGTAGACAGACAGGCAGGCAATCAGGCAGGTAGACAGGTAGGTAGACAGTCAGGTAGGTAGACCGGCAGTCAGGCAGGTAGACAGGCAGGTAGACAGGCAGGTAGACAGGAAGTCAGGCAGGTAGGTAAACAGGAAGTCAGGCAGGTAGACAGGCAGGTAGTCAGGCAGGTAAACAGGAAGTCAGGCAGGTAGGTAAACAGGAAGTCAGGCAGGTAGACAGGCAGGTAGACAGGCAGGTAGACAGGAAGTCAGGCAGGTAGGTAAACAGGAAGTCAGGCAGGTAGACAGGCAGGTAGTCAGGCAGGTAAACAGGAAGTCAGGCAGGTAGGTAAACAGGAAGTCAGGCAGGTAGACAGGCAGGTAGACAGGCAGGTAGACAGGAAGTCAGGCAGGTAGACAGGCAGGTAGGTAAACAGGAAGTCAGGCAGGTAGACAGGCAGGTAGTCAGGCAGGTAGTCAGGCAGGTAGGTAAACAGGAAGTCAGGCAGGTAGACAGGCAGGTAGTCAGGCAGGTAGGTAAACAGGAAGTCAGGCAGGTAGACAGGCAGGAAGTCAGGCAGGTAAACAGGAAGTCAGGCAGGTAGACAGGCAGGTAAACAGGAAGTCAGGCAGGTAGACAGTCAGGCAGGTAAACAGGAAGTCAGGCAGGTACACGTACCTCCGTCGATTCCCAAAATCCTTTAGACAGCTTATTTGCCGGTGCAGGTGTAGATTTCAGAATGTCAGAAACACAACAGAACTGTAATGACATCACAAAGATCTGGAACAAGAGACAGAACAGAACTGTAATGACATCACAAAGATCTGGAAGAAGAGGCAGAACAGAACTGTAATGACATCACAAAGATCTGGAAGAAGAGGCAGAACAGAACTGTAATGACATCACAAAGATCTGGAAGAAGAGGCAGAACAGAACTGTAATGACATCACAAAGATCTGGAAGAAGAGACAGAACAGAACTGTAATGACATCACAAAGATCTGGAAGAAGAGGCAGAACAGAACTGTAATGACATCACAAAGATCTGGAAGAAGAGACAGAACAGAACTGTAATGACATCACAAAGATCTGGAAGAAGAGACACAACAGAACTGTAATGACATCACAAAGATCTGGAAGAAGAGACACAACAGAACTGTAATGACATCACAAAGATCTGGAAGAAGAGGCAGAACAGAACTGTAATGACATCACAAAGATCTGGAACAAGAGGCAGAACAGAACTGTAATGACATCACAAAGATCTGGAAGAAGAGACAGAACAGAACAAAAGACACTGGGTGGATCTAGCTGGCTGGAATTAACCTTCCCATGAACGTGATGAAAGGCACTGGGTGGATCTAGCTGGCTGGAAGTAACCTTCCCATGAACGTGATGAAAGGCACTGGGTGGATCTAGCTGGCTGGAAGTAACCTTCCCATGAACGTGATGAAAGGCACTGGGTGGATCTAGCTGGCTGGAAGTAACCTTCCCATGAACGTGATGAAAGGCACTGGGTGGATCTAGCTGGCTGGAATTAACCTTCCCATGAACGTGATGAAAGGCACTGGGTGGATCTAGCTGGCTGGAAGTAACCTTCCCATGAACGTGATGAAAGGCACTGGGTGGATCTAGCTGGCTGGAATTAACCTTCCCATGAATGTAATGAAAGGCTCTGGGTGGATCTAGCTGGCTGGAAGTAACCTTCCAATGAACGTGATGAAAGGCACTGCGTGGATCGAGCTGGCTGGAAGTAAACTTCCCATGAACGTGATGAAAGGCACTGGGTGGATCGAGCTGGCTGGAAGTAACCTTCCCATGAACGTGATGAAAGGCACTGGGTGGATCTAGCTGGCTGGAAGTAACCTTCCCATGAACGTGATGAAAGGCACTGGGTGGATCTAGCTGGCTGGAAGTAACCTTCCCATGAACGTGATGAAAGGCTCTGGGTGGATCGAGCTGGCTGGAAGTAACCTTCCCATGAACGTGATGAAAGGCTCTGGGTGGATCTAGCTGGCTGGAAGTAACCTTCCCATGAACGCAATGAAAGGCACTGGGTGGATCTAGCTGGCTGGAAGTAACCTTCCCATGAACGTAATGAAAGGCACTGGGTGGATCTAGCTGGCTGGAAGTAACCTTCCCATGACTGTGATGAAAGGCACTGGGTGGATCTAGCTGGCTGGAAGTAACCTTCCCATGAACGTGATGAAAGGCTCTGGGTGGATCTAGCTGGCTGGAAGTAACCTTCCCATGAACGTGATGAAAGGCTCTGGGTGGATCTAGCTGGCTGGAATTAACCTTCCCATGAACGTGATGAAAGGCTCTGGGTGGATCTAGCTGGCTGGAAGTAACCTTCCCATGAACGTGATGAAAGGCACTGCGTGGATCGAGCTGGCTGGAAGTAACCTTCCCATGAACGTGATGAAAGGCACTGGGTGGATCTAGCTGGCTGGAAGTAACCTTCCCATGAACGTGATGAAAGGCACTGGGTGGATCTAGCTGGCTGGAAGTAACCTTCCCATGAACGTGATGAAAGGCACTGGGTGGATCTAGCTGGCTGGAAGTAACCTTCCCATGAATGTGATGAAAGGCACTGGGTGGATCTAGCTGGCTGGAAGTAACCTTCCCATGAATGTAATGAAAGGCACTGGGTGGATCTAGCTGGCTGGAAGTAACCTTCCCATGAACGTGATGAAAGGCACTGGGTGGATCTAGCTGGCTGGAATTAACCTTCCCATGAACTTGATGAAAGGCACTGGGTGGATCTAGCTGGCTAGAATTAACCTTCCCATGAATGTAATGAAAGGCACTGGGTGGATCTAGCTGGCTGGAAGTAACCTTCCCATGAATGTAATGAAAGGCACTGGGTGGATCTAGCTGGCTGGAATTAACCTTCCCATGAACTTGATGAAAGGCACTGGGTGGATCTAGCTGGCTGGAATTAACCTTCCCATGAACGTGATGAAAGACACTGGGTGGATCTAGCTGGCTGGAAGTAACCTTCCCATGAACGTGATAAAAGGCTCTGGGTGGATCTAGCTGGCTGGAAGTAGCAGTAACTAGCAGTGGGCTTGGAGCTGGGGTTTCTTTGTAATGGGACAGGCTTGAGATAGGATCAGGGTTGGCATTTTAATTAGGACCAGGATCAGGGTTGCCATTTGAATTGCATTACCCAGACAGCTTGTTTGTATGTGTAGATTTGAGAATGTCACGAACACAACAGCAATGTTCAACAACATCACATAGATTAGGAAGATGACGAAGAGGACGAAGAGGACAAAGTCCTTCCCATTGATTTGATAAAAGGCCTCAGATCTATCAAGCTGCTGGAGGACGGAAGCATTGGGGTTAGGAGCCGGGTTGTGGGCTTGGAGTTGTGGGTTCTGGTCATGTGACAGGCCTGAGATGGGATCAGGGTTGACATTTGGACTACATTACCCAGACATCTCTAGGTATCCAGTCTGTTCAGCCTCCATGACAGCTGCTGCCATTAACCAGACTGAGGAAGGCCAACCTACTACACCGCACAGCTGGTTTAGTCTT
>NW_027011985.1:15000-17500 GCF_036934945.1 Oncorhynchus masou masou | reverse complement strand
CACACTGGACACACACTGAACACACACACACACACACTGGACACACACACACACACTGAACACACACACACACACACACACACACACACACACACACACACACTGGACAAACACACACATGCTGGACAAACACACACTGGACTCACAAACACACACACACATACTGGACAAAAACACACACACACACACACACACACACACACACACACACACACACACACTTGACACACACACACACACACACACACTGGACAAACAAAAACATATACACACACACACACACTGGACAAACACACACACACTGGACAAACAAACACACACACAAACACAGGACACACACACACACACACAGGAAACACACACACACTGGACACACACACATGCGCGTCTTCCTAAAATTGTGACCTTGACCCAGGACCTCTTACAATAACATGTATTTTATGTTGAATAACAAATTGTACAATAATATATGGACATACGCTCCATAGTTGTACAAGTATACAAGGATATATTGTACTTTTCATAATAAAACATACTTGAAACAAGAAAAGCCTGTTACTTGTGAAAACAGTTTGTTTATTGATTTTACGTTTCCTCTGTCAGGTTGATGTTAACCTGCGACTGGTTGAAACGTGAAACAAATATGAAATGAAATACAAAACAATTAAATATGTGACTAGAATTAAACAAATTGTACAATTAGTACAACAGAGTGTTGTGAAGCAGGGTTACTATAGCAACAGAGTGTTGTGATGCAGGGTCACTAGAAGCAACAGTGTTGTGATGCAGGGTCACTATAGCAACAGAGTGTTGTGATGCAGGTTCACTATAGCAACAGAGTGTTGTGATGCAGGTTCACTATAGCAACAGAGTTCTCTCTGCTCTTTCTCTGCTCTTTCTCTCTCTGCTCTCTCTGTTCTCTGCTCTTTTCACACACTCTGTCTCTGTCCTCTCACTCTTTTATCTGCACTCTGCTCTGTCTCTGTCCTCTCATTCTTTTCTGTCTGCTCTCTCTGTTCTCTCTCTTTGCTTTCTCAGCCTGCTCTCTGCTCCCTCTCCCTCTGCTCTCTCTCTGCTCTCTCTGTTCTCCCTGATCTGTCTCTCTGCTCTCAGCTCTCTCTGTTCTCTCTCTCTGCTCTCTCCCTCTCTCTCTGCCCTCTCTCTCTGCCCTCTCTGTTCTCTCTCTCTGCCCTCTCTGCTCTCTCCCTCTGCTCTCTCTCTCCCTCTCTGCTCTCTCACTTCCTCTGATCTCTCTGCGCTCTCTCTATGCTTTCTCTCTCTCCCTCTGCTCTCCCTGATCTGTCTCTCTGCTCTCAGCTCTCTCTGCCCTCTCTCTCTCCCTCTCTGTTCTCTCACTCTTTTCTCCATGTTCTCCGCTCTCTCTGCTCTGCTCTCTCTTTTCTCTGATCTCTCTCTCTGCTCTCTCTTCTATGCTCTCTTTCTGCTCACTCTCTGCACTCTCTGTTCTCTCAGCCTGCTCTCTTTCTGCTCACTGTGCTCTCTCTGCTCTCTGGTCTTTTTCTCTGCCCTCTCTGCTTTCTCTCTCTGCTCTCTGCTCTCTCTTCTATCTATTCTCTGCTCTCTCTCTCCCTCTGCTCTCTCTGCTATATGCTCTCTCTCTTTCTCTCTCTGCTCTCTCTGTGCTCTCTGTTCTCTGCTCTCTCTCTGCTCTCTCTGCTCTGCTGCTCTCTCTGCCCTCTGCTCTCTCTCTGCTCTCTCATCTCTCTGTTTACGGCTCTCTCTCTGCCTCTGCTCTCTCTGTTCTCTGCTCTCTCTGCTCTTCCTCCCTTTGCTCTATCTGCTCTCTGCTATCTCTCTGTTCTCTGCTCTCCCTCCCTCTGCTCCCTCTGCTCTCTTGACTCTCTGCTCCGCTGCTCTCTATTTTATCTGCTCTCTGCTCTCTGCTCTTCCTCTCTGCTCTCTCTATTTCTATGCCCTCTCTCTGCCCTCTCTGCTCTCTCTGCCTGCTCTCTCTGCTGTCTCTGCTCTCTCTTTCTCACTGCTCTCTCAGCCTGCTCTCTGCTTGCTCTCTCTCTGCTCTCTCTCTGTTCTCTCCTCTCTCTGCTCACTCTGCTCACTCTGCTCTCCCTATCTGGTCTCTTCTCTCTCCCTCTGCTCTCTGCTCTCTTCTCTCTCCCTCTGCCCTCTCTCTCTGCTCTCTCTCTTTCTGCTCTCATTATCTGCTGTCTCTCTCTTCTCTCTGCTCTCTCTTCTCTCTGCTCTCTCTCCCTCTGCTCTCTCTCTCCTCCCTCTCTCGCTCTGCTCTGTCTGCTCTCTCTCTGTTCTCTGCTCTCTTCTCTCTCCCCTCTGCCCTCTGCCCTCTCTCTCTGCTCTCTCTCTTTCTGCTCTCATTATCTGCTGTCTCTCTCTTCTCTCTGCTCTCTCTTCTCTCTGCTCTCTCTCCCTCTGCTCTCTCTCTCCCTCTGCTCTCTCTCTCCCTCTGCTCTGTCTGCTCTCTCTCTGTTCTCTGCTCTCTGTTCTCTGCTCTCTCTCTTCTCTC
>NW_027011985.1:0-10000 GCF_036934945.1 Oncorhynchus masou masou | reverse complement strand
TCTGTCCATGTCCCGAGAACGTCAGGAGATGCCTTTAAAACCCACCGCGAGGGAGCAATGGTGAGCTCTATTACCATCAAGTAGGTTTGGGTGTTGCTAGGGGGTAAGCTCTATTACCATCAAGTAGGTTTGGGTGTTGCTAGGGCGTGAGCTCTATTACCATCAAGTAGGTTTGGGTGTTGCTAGGGAGCAATGGTGAGCTCTATTACCATCAAGTAGGTTTGGGTGTTGCTAGGGAGTGAGCTCTATTACCATCAAGTAGGCTTGGGTGTTGCTAGGGAGTGAGCTCTATTACCATCAAGTAGGTTTGGGTGTTGCTAGGGAGTGAGCTCTATTACCATCAAGTAGGTTTGTGTGTTGCTAGGGAGTGAGCTCTATTACCATCAAGTAGGTTTGGGTGTTGCTAGGTGGTGAGCTCTATTACCATCAAGTAGGTTTGGGTGTTGCTAGGGAGTGAGCTCTATTACCATCAAGTAGGTTTGGGTGTTGCTCGGGCGTGAGCTCTATTACCATCAAGTAGGTTTGGGTGTTGCTAGGTGGTGAGCTGTATTGCCATCAAGTAGGTTTGGGTGTTGCTAGGGCGTGAGCTCCGGCTCAGAGGGTCACGTGTTCAATCCCAGTGCTACTCACTCATTCCCTGGTTAACCTTTAACACTTAATAATTCAGAATGAATGCCTAAACCTAAACCTAAACCTAACCCTTACCCTAAACCTAACCCTTACCCTAAACCTAACCCTAAACTAACCCTAAACCTAACCCTAAACCTAAACCTAACCCTTTCCCAAACCTTAAACCTTAAACCTAAACCTAAACCTAACCCTTAACCTAACCCTTTCCCAAACCTTAAACCTTAACTTAGCCACTTGGAATTAATGCAGGAGGAAGAGACAACCCAGGTTGTCCAAAACTCTTTCAAATTTGACGTTGTGAGCAACTTCTAAATTTGATGTTTGGACAAACGTGTATCAACGTCAGAATTTGAAGTCAACTTGGTCAAACCGTGCGATCTTGTTGGAACAGGCTTGGAGGGAGAGAGTTTCTTAAAATGTGTTTATGAACAGTAATCCATTTAGAAAAGGAGGGTAGAGTACCAACACACACGTTTTAATTGTTTGCCTGACCATATGTGATGCTAGTTGTTTGCCTGACCATAAGTGATGCTAGTTGTGTGTCTGACCATATGTGATGCTAGTTGTTTGCCTGACCATATGTGATGCTAGTTGTTTGCCTGACCATATGTGATGCTAGTTGTTTGCCTGACCATATGTGATGCTAGTTGTTTGCCTGACCATATGTGATGCTAGTTGTTTGCCTGACCTTATGTGATGCTAGTTGTTTGCCTGACCATATGTGATGCTAGTTGTTTGCCTGACCATATGTGATGCTAGTTGTTTGCCTGACCATATGTGATGCTAGTTGTTTGTCTGACCATATGTGATGCTAGTTGTTTGCCTGACCATATGTGATGCTAGTTGTTTGTCTGACCATATGTGATGCTAGTTGTTTGTCTGACCATATGTGATGCTAGTTGTTTGTCTGACCATATGTGATGCTAGTTGTTTGCCTGACCATATGTGATGCTAGTTGTTTGCCTGACCATATGTGATGCTAGGTGTTTGTCTGACCATATGTGATGCGGCCGACGAGAAGCCGTCAGATGCCGACTCATTGTTGAGAGAAAAAAAGATAAAACGCTAAGAAAATCTGTTTCTTTCTAAATTTAGATTTAGGATGTTTTTTATTGTTAGAACAAATGGGCATATTTTCTAAAGGTCTGCCCCCACGCCAGCTTGGCTTCCTGAACTCACTAGGGGCTCACCTTTTCATCTCATATTTAATATTGTCCGTCTGACAAACAAAGTATTTTTTTGGTTTACACACCTCAGCAATTTGTAACAGTTTTTACCAGAAAGGTTATTTACCTTGTGACATCATTATGTGTATCTCTGAAGGTTCTGAACAGAACCATGTGACATCACAATGTGTATCTCTGAAGGTTCTGAACGGTACCTTGTGACATCATTATGTGTATCTCTGAAGGTTCTGAACAGAACCATGTGACATCATTATGTGTATCTCTGAAGGTTCTGAACAGAACCATGGGACATCATTATGTGTATCTCTGAAGGTTCTGAACAGAACCATGTGACATCATTATGTGTATCTTTGAAGGTTCTGAACGGAACCATGTGACATCATTATGGGACATCATTATGTGTATCTGAAGGTTCTGAACAGAACCATGTGACATCATTATGTGAATCTCTGAAGGTTCTGAACGGAACCATGTGCCATCATTATGTGTATCTCTGAAGGTTCTGAACGGAACCATGTGACATCATTATGGGACATCATTATGTGTATCTGAAGGTTCTGAACAGAACCATGGGACATCATTATGTGTATCTCTGAAGGTTCTGAACAGACCCATGTGACATCATTATGTGTATCTCTGAAGGTTCTGAACAGAACCATGGGACATCATTATGTGTATCTCTGAAGGTTCTGAACAGAACCATGTGACATCATTATGTGTATCTCTGAAGGTTCTTTGAACGGAACCATGTGACATCATTATGGGACATCATTATGTGTATCTGAAGGTTCTGAACAGAACCATGTGACATCATTATGTGTATCTGAAGGTTCTGAACAGAACCATGGGACATCATTATGTGTATCTCTGAAGGTTCTGAACAGAACCATGGGACATCATTATGTGTATCTGAAGGTTCTGAACAGAACCATGGGACATCATTATGTGTATCTCTGAAGGTTCTGAACAGAACCATGTGACATCATTATGTGTATCTGAAGGTTCTGAACAGAACCATGGGACATCATTATGTGTATCTCTGAAGGTTCTGAACAGAACCATGGGACATCATTATGTGTATCTGAAGGTTCTGAACAGAACCATGGGACGTCATTATGTGTATCTCTGAAGGTTCTGAAAGAACCATGTGACATCATTATGTATCTGAAGGTTCTGAACAGAACCATGGGACATCATTATGTGTATCTCTGAAGTTTCTGAACAGAACCATGTGACATCATTATGTGTATCTGAAGGTTCTGAACAGAACCATGGGACATCATTATGTGTATCTCTGAAGGTTCTGAACAGAACCATGTGACATCATTATGTGTATCTGAAGGTTCTGAACGGAACCATGTGACATCATTATGGGACATCATTATGTGTATCTGAAGGTTCTGAACAGAACCATGTGACATCATAATGTTGATTTGACCCTTGTTTTGAGAGCATGCAGCATTACTAGTAGTTGTTTATGGACCTGTCATGATGAATCATTACTTTTGAGGATTGCATAGATTACGTTGAGTTACATTGAACTGGTTTAAAACAAAAAGAATAGAAGAAAATGTACATGACAAAAAGGTAAAGTGTAAAGAGCGTGTGAATTTTTTCCGCTTTTTGTTAAAAATCGCACAAAATTTCAGCGTCCTGCTACTCATGCCAGGAATATAGTATATGCATATGATTAGTATGTGTGGATAGAAAACACTCTGAAGTTTCTAAAACTGGTTAAATCATGTCTGTGACTATAACAGAACGTGTGTAGGAGGCAATATCCCAAGGAAAACTCTTCACAAAAAAACACAAGAAAATATCACTCTGCCAGTCTCTGTATATTTTATTTCTGCGTTTTGTGTAGCGCCGGCTACGCTAATTATTTTGTTTACGTCCCCTTCAGGTAATTCGAGGGGGTGTATGCTATCAGATATTAGCTTCTCATGCTTTCGCCGAAAAGCATTTAAAAAATCTGACATGTTGGCTCCATTCACAACGAGTGTAGCTTTAACCTGTTGAAACTCTGGGTGGCGCTATTTCATTTTTGGATGAAAAACGTTCCCGTTTTAAACAAGATATTTTGTCACAAAAAGATGCTCGACTATGCATATAATTGATAGCTTTGGAAAGAAAACACTGAATTTTCCAGAACTGCAAAGATATTGTCTGTGGGTGCCCTAGAACGGGAGCTACAGGCAAAACCAAGATGAAACGGCAACCAGGAAATCAGCAGGACTTTTGAGGCTCTGTTTTCCATTGTCTCCTTATATGGCTGTGAATGCGAGAGGAATGAGCCTGCCCTTTCTGTCGTTTCCCCAAGGTGTCTGCAGCATTGTGACGTATTTGTAGGCATATCATTGGAAGATTGACCATAAGAGACTACATTTTCCAGGTGTCCGCCCGGTGTCCTCCGTCGAAATTGGTGCGTCTTTTTCAGCTGCTGGTATTTTTCCATGCGATTCTGAGGGGAAAGCAGGTTTCCACGAACTGCATATCAATGAAGAGATATGTGAAAAAACACCTTGAGGATTGATTCTAAACAGCGTTTGCCATGTTTCGGTCGATATTATGGAGTTAATTCGGAAAAAGTTTGACGTTTTGGTGACTGAATTTTCGGTTAGTTTCGGTAGCCAAATGTGATGTACAAAACGGAGCGATTTCTCCTACACAAAGATTCTTTCAGGAAAAACTGAACATTTGCTATGTAACTGAGAGTCTCCTCATTGAAAACATCTGAAGCTCTTCAAAGGTAAATGATTTTATTTATTTGGTTATCTGGTTTTTGTGAAAATGTTGCGTGCTAAATGCTACTCAAAATGCTAAGCTAGCTTAGCATACTCTTACACAAATTAGTGATTTGCTATGGTTCAAAAGCATATTTTCAAAATCTGAGATGACAGTGTTGTTAAGAAAAGGCTAAGCAGGTGCATTATTTTCATTTTATTTGCGATTTTCAGAAATCGTTAACGTTGCGTTATGCTAATGAGCCTGAGGCTTTATTCACGATCCCGGATACGGGAGGGGAGTATCAACAGGTTAAAGTCATGGGGATCAGGTTGAATCCCAGCGCTAGCCACTTAGTTTCTGTTTTAAAGTCATGGGGATCAGGTTGAATCCCAGCGCTAGCCACTTAGTTTCTGTTTTAAAGTCATGGGGATCAGGTTGAATCCCAGCGCTTAGCCACTTAGTTTCTGTTTTAAAGTCATGGGGATCAGGTTGAATCCCAGCGCTAGCCACTTAGTTTCTGTTTTAAAGTCATGGGGATCAGGTTGAATCCCAGCGCTAGCCACTTAGTTTCTGTTTTAAAGTCATGGGGATCAGGTTGAATACCAGTGCTAGCCACTTAGTTTCTGTTTTAAAGTCATGGGGATCAGGTTGAATCCCAGCGCTAGCCACTTAGTTTCTGTTTTAAAGTAATGGGGATCAGGTTGAATCCCAGCGCTAGCCACTTAGTTTCTGTTGTAAAGTCATGGGGATCAGGTTGAATCCCAGCGCTAGCCACTTAGTTTCTGTTGTAAAGTCATGGGGATCAGGTTGAATCCCAGGGCTAGCCAATTAGTTTCTGTTTTAAAGTCATGGGGATCAGGTTGAATCCCAGCGCTAGCCACTTAGTTTCTGTTTTAAAGTCATGGGGATCAGGTTGAATAACAGCGCTAGCCACTTAGTTTCTGTTTTAAAGTAATGGGGATCAGGTTGAATCACAGCGCTAGCCACTTAGTTTCTGTTTTAAAGTCATGGGGATCAGGTTGAATCCCAGCGCTAGCCATTTAGTTTCTGTTGTAAAGTCATGGGGATCAGGTTGAATCCCAGCGCTAGCCACTTAGTTTCTGTTTTAAAGTCATGGGGATCAGGTTGAATCCCAGGGCTAGCCACTTAGTTTTGGAGATTTCGGTTCCGGGTTGGAGCGAGCCGTCGCATCTACACTTCGGTCCGCAGGTAGTATAACTTTTCATTACATTTCATTATAGTACAACGGTTTGATTTGTCTAATCTTAGCAATTTCTTCTTAGCTAGCTACATAGCCGTCTTTGTATCAAAGATAATTGCGTAATTATCGTATTTCGTCGTCCTAACGTAGTCTACACTGCTATCTGCCCAGCAGCTAGCTAACGTCCACTAGCACTGTAGAAACTATTACACTCAACGACTCGATTAGTGTAGTGTTAGCTAGCTACATAGTTGTCTTTGCTGTCTTCGTATCCAAGGTAATTGTGTAGTTTAGAGTGTGTAGACTTAGAGTGATTATCTTAATTTACCGAGGTTAGGTAGCCAGCTACTTGTCGTCCTTAACGTAGGAGTTACTGCTAGCTAGCTAGCCAACAGCTAGCCAACGTCTTCCGATTTGAACTTCAACAACCCGGTCAACATTCCGCCTCGCTCCACAGGTAGTATCACATTTTCATTTCACTTCATTACAGTACAACGGTTTGATTTGTTTGATCGTAGCTAGCTAGCTACATAGCCATCTTTGTATCTAAGACAATTGTGTAGTCTGGAGCGATTTTCTAGGTTAACTAGCCAGCTATTGTCGTTCTTTTAACGTAACGTTACGTAATCAACACTGCTAGCTAGCCAGCTAGCCCCCGAATAGCAGCACTGTAGAAACTATTACACTCGACGGAACGACTTGATTAGTGTAGTGTCAACAACGTAGCCACTGCCAGCTAGCCTACTCCAGCAGTACTGTATCATTTCAATCATTTTAGTCAATAAGATTCTTGCTACGTAAGCTTAACGTTCTGAACATTCGATAAGTGTAGTCCACTTGTCATTCCAATCTCCTTGCATTAGCGTAGCCTCTTCTGTAGCCTGTCAACTATGTGTCTATCTATCCCTGTTCTCTCCCTCTCTGCACAGACCATACAAACGCTCCACACCGCGTGGCCGCGGCCACCCTAATCTGGTGGTCCCAGCGCGCACGACCCACGTGGAGTACCAGGTCTCCGGTAGCCTCTGGAACTGCCGATCTGCGGCCAACAAGGCAGAGTTCATCTCAGCCTATGCCTCCCTCCAGTCCCTCGACTTCTTGGCACTGACGGAAACATGGATCACCACAGACAACACTGCTACTCCTACTGCTCTCTCTTCGTCCCGCCCCACGTGTTCTCGCACACCCCGAGAGCCCTGGTCAGCGGGGTGGTGGCACCGGGATCCTCATCTCTCCCAAGTGGTCATTCTCTCTTTCTCCCCTTACCCATCTGTCTATCGCCTCCTTTGAATTCAATGCTGTCACAGTTACCAGCCCTTTCAAGCTTAACATCCTTATCATTTATCGCCCTCCAGGTTCCCTCGGAGAGTTCATCAATGAGCTTGATGCCTTGATAAGCTCCTTTCCTGAGGATGGCTCACCTCTCACAGTCCTGGGCGACTTTAACCTCCCACGTCTACCTTTGACTCATTCCTCTCTGCCTCCTTCTTTCCACTCCTCTCCTCTTTGACCTCACCCTCTCACCTTCCCCCTACTCACAAGGCAGGCAATACGCTCGACCTCATCTTTACTAGATGCTGTTCTTCCACTAACCTCATTGCAACTCCCCTCCAAGTCTCCGACCACTACCTTGTATCCTTTTCCCTCTCGCTCTCATCCAACACTTCCCACACTGCCCCTACCTCGGATGGTATCGCGCCGTCCCAACCTTCGCTCTCTCTCCCCCGCTACTCTCTCCTCTTCCATCCTATCATCTCTTCCTCTGCTCATACCTTCTCCAACCTATCTCCTGATTCTGCCTCCTCAACCTCCTCTTCCCTTTCTGCATCCTTTGACTCTCTATGTCCCCTATCCTCCAGGCCGCTCGGTCCTCCCCGCTCCGTGGCTCGACGACTCATTGTGAGCTCACAGAACAGTGCTCCGGGCAGCCGAGCGGAAATGGAGGAAAACTCGCCTCCTGCGGACCTGGCATCCTTTCACCCCTCCTCTCTACATTTTCCTCCTCTGTCTCTGCTGCTAAAGCCACTTTCTTCCACTCTAAATTCCAAGCATCTGCCTCTAACCCTAGGAAGCTCTTTGCCACCTTCTCCTCCCTCCTGAATCCCTCCTCCCCCTCCCCCCTCCTCCCTCTCTGCAGATGACTTCGTCAACCATTTTGAAAAGAAGGTCGTGACATCCGATCCTCGT
Source organism: Oncorhynchus masou masou (assembly GCF_036934945.1). Taxonomy (NCBI): domain Eukaryota; kingdom Metazoa; phylum Chordata; class Actinopteri; order Salmoniformes; family Salmonidae; genus Oncorhynchus; species Oncorhynchus masou. Next base: position 2,068 of record NW_027011985.1, on the reverse strand, counting down.
TTGCTAAGTCAAACGACACCGCTGGTTCTGATCACACTGCCCTACCCTGTGCCTGACCTCTTTCTCCCTCTCTCTCCAGATGAAATCTCGCTTCTTGTGACGGCCGGCCGCCCAACAACCTGCCCGCTTGACCCTATCCTCCTCTCTTCTCCAGACCATTTCCGGAGACCTTCTCCCTTACCTCACCTCGCTCATCAACTCATCCCTGACCGCTGGCTACGTCCCTTCCGTCTTCAAGAGAGCGAGAGTTGCACCCCTTCTGAAAACCTACACTGATCCCTCCGATGTCAACAACTACAGACCAGTATCCCTTCTTTCTTTTCTCTCCAAAACTCTTGAACGTGCCGTCCTTGGCCAGCTCTCCCGCTATCTCTCTCAGAATGACCTTCTTGATCCAAATCAGTCAGGTTTCAAGACTAGTCATTCAACTGAGACTGCTCTTCTCTGTATCACGGAGGCGCTCCCGCACTGCTAAAGCTAACTCTCTCTCCCTCTGCTCTCATCCTTCTAGACCTATCGGCTGCCTTCGACACTGTGAACCATCAGATCCTCCTCTCCACCCTCTCCGAGTTGGGCATCTCCGGTGCGGCCCACGCTTGATTGCGTCCTACCTGACAGGTCGCTCCTACCAGGTGGCGTGGCGAGAATCTGTCTCCTCGCCACGCGCTCTCACCACTGGTGTCCCCCAGGGCTCTGTTCTAGGCCCTCTCCTATTCTCGCTATACACCAAGTCACTTGGCTCTGTCATAACCTCACATGGTCTCTCCTATCATTGCTATGCAGACGACACACAATTAATCTTCTCCTTTCCCCCTTCTGATGACCAGGTGGCGAATCGCATCTCTGCATGTCTGGCAGACATATCAGTGTGGATGACGGATCACCACCTCAAGCTGAACTCGGCAAGACGGAGCTGCTCTTCCTCCCGGGGAAGGACTGCCCGTTCCATGATCTCGCCATCACGGTTGACAACTCCATTGTGTCCTCCTCCCAGAGCGCTAAGAACCTTGGCGTGATCCTGGACAACACCCTGTCGTTCTCAACTAACATCAAGGCGGTGGCCCGTTTCCTGTAGGTTCATGCTCTACAACATCCGCAGAGTACGACCCTGCCTCACACAGGAAGCGGCGCAGGTCCTAATCCAGGCACTTGTCATCTCCCGTCCTGGATTACTGCAACTCGCTGTTGGCTGGGCTCCCTGCCTGTGCCATTAAACCCCTACAACTCATCCAGAACGCCGCAGCCCGTCTGGTGTTCAACCTTCCCAAGTTCTCTCACGTCACCCCGCCTCCGCTCTCTCCACTGGCTTCCAGTTGAAGCTCGCATCCGCTACAAGACCATGGTGCTTGCCTACGGAGCTGTGAGGGGAACGGCACCGCAGTACCTCCAGGCTCTGATCAGGCCCTGCACCCAAACAAGGGCACTGCGTTCATCCACCTCTGGCCTGCTCGCCTCCCTACCACTGAGGAAGTACAGTTCCCGCTCAGCCCAGTCAAAACTGTTCGCTGCTCTGGCCCCCCAATGGTGGAACAAACTCCCTCACGACGCCAGGACAGCGGAGTCAATCACCACCTTCCGGGAGACACCTGAAACCCCACCTCTTCAAGGAATACCTAGGATAGGATAAAGCAATCCTTCTCACCCCCCCTTAAATGATTTAGATGCACTATTGTAAAGTGGCTGTTCCACTGATGTCAGAAGGTGAATTCACCAATTTGTAAGTCGCTCTGGATAAGAGCGTCTGCTAAATGACTTAAATGTAATGTAAATGTTGTAAAGTCATGGGGATCAGGTTGAATCCCAGCGCTAGCCACTTAGTTTCTGTTTTAAAGTCATGGGGATCAGGTTGAATCCCAGCGTTAGCCACTTAGTTTCTGTTTTGAAATCATGGGGATCAGGTTGAATCCCAGCGCTAGCCACTTAGTTTCTGTTTTAAAGTCATGGGGATCAGGTTGAATCTTAGTTTCTGTTTTAAAGTCATGGGGATGTGGTTGAATCCCAGCGCTAGCCACTTAGTTTCTGTTTTAAAGTCATGGGGATCAGGTTGAATCCCAGCGCTAGCCACTTA